>NC_056737.1:87022963-87030558 GCF_019279795.1 Protopterus annectens
CATTGCATATTAACTATAAATAAATCAGCGGAGGTTAGAAAAGATTGGGAAGAGAAACTGGAAAAGCAATTTACAAGGGAATAATGCAAGGAGATATGTATGCAACAAAGTCCAGAAGGTTTAAGAGTTTTGCCTGTGTTTGCATAGGTATATTTATACATGAAACAAACTTCAAAGAATTTTTCCTCAGGTAAATAGCAAATGTTGGAGGTTTGATAGAGAAGAAAGAGATAACTGGGAACGTTTTTTAGGTGTATAATGAGTTGACAGATTTAAAAAATTCCCTAAAGAGTACTCTGTCAGAGCAACTGCAATTTTTTCAGTGGTGTCTGTGATGTACAATGTTTGCAACTAAAGTGGTGTCATTTTGTTTGTTTTTTATTTATATAAATGTAAGATTGCCTATATCATATGTGATAATTTAATAAAGATGTTTATAAAAACACAAATAGTACTTTGTCAGAAATATTGGGGTAACAAATGGTTGCAACTAAGGAAAAGATCCTTTTGAGATTGGACACCGGCTCTGAATTGCCTAGACATATTAAGCCCTTAGTAAGTTTAATTCTGTGGGCTGCCAAAAATCATTCACTAGAAAATGGAAATCAAAACCTAAACCAACTGAATTTTAAATATTGAATATTGTAAAACAGATAAAAGAACTGGAAGAGTATATTTTTAGAAAAGGGAAGGAGGAAACTACATAGAAGTAAATGGAATTCATGGAAAACAATATATGCAGAATAATGTTCAAATGAACAATTTGTGTAATGTTGGATTGAATGACAGTTGGTATAAAGAAAAAAACTTGTAATATGTAATGTGTGTAAATGAAAAAAATGTTAATATGGTTTCTTTTCTTTTCTACTTATGTATGTGTGTCTATGTCTTAAGTAATATTTTAAGTTTAAAAAAACATTGTGGGTGAGTTTGCATGTCCCCTGAGAGAGGCAGGTGTTTAATCCACCTAATGAGACTAATGAGAACACCTTCAGTCAATAAGAGAGAATTAAAAAGAAGTGGCGGAAACAAGAAGAGAATGCTGCTTTGAATTGCACCGAAGTAGTTTTGATCCTTTCTTTAAAAAAATACATTGTACCAATAATGTTTAAAATTACCCATTAAATGCAACAAAGAACCTGAAGCAACAAACGTCTGAAACTCAAATGGCTGGGCATACTTACGCGAAAGTGCTTTTCACCGAAGAAGCACTTTCAAGTAAGTATGCCTTTTGCCAAGGCCGTACTATAGTACAGATAAGGGAAAATTCCCTTTTCCCCACTGTAGTGTGGTCTCGGTGGGAGAATATTAAAGTAGAAGGGTGTGGGGGGTGCAGGGGGGATTTGCCCCCTTCTAAAACGTTAATGAAGTGTTTTTTTGTTTTGTAACACGCTTTAATGAAAGCACTTTTTCGATAAAAGCACTTTCGTTAAAGTGTGTTCGGTTGTTATGGATTCGGATGTTTGCTCGTTTGAGCAAACATCCTAGATCCATGTTTTATATATATATATATATATATATATATATATATATATATATATATATATATATATATGTGTGTGTGTGTGTGTGTGTGTGTGTGTGTGTGGTATATTTCGCAGAGGATACCACTGCTGTGGAAGAGACTCCCCATCCACATAAAACAAAGTTCATCGCTATCCATTTTCAAGCTCATAGATCTACAGGTGGGAACAGTAAATTTACATCAGGACTACCCCCTAAATTCTTTATCCCATGTGTGGGTCCCACTCCCCACATATTATCTATGGTATGATACCACTTATTCTCATTAGGGGTAATATATCATTTCTGACCATGGAATGAGTAAGGCCAATCTTTAACCAAATGGGATAGGTTATTTTGAGCACAAAAAGGGAAACTGGCTAGCCTTAAAATAGCCCACAAGTGCAGTTAGCCTAGTACTTACTATGAATCTATGAACCTATATATATGCCTGCACATATTGTGGGAAAGGGCATGATGTAGAAAATGCCTGTCTCACGGAGGGCATTAGCACAAGTACTGATAATAATAAAAATAATGATAATGGTAATAATGGGAGGAAAGGAAGTGTATGAATAAGAGGAGGATTTTATTTATTTGATAAACAGAGCTACTTTTTCCTGTTACTTATTTTCTGCCATCTGCAACCAAACACAATCCTCTAATGGTCCATAGATCTACACAGAAAAGTGCATCATTTACTTTTCTTTAGCTGTTGTCAGCTAATCTTTTGCCTGTCATCTAAAAAAAAAAAAAAAAAAAAAAAGAACAGCCTTTCCTCCTCGTCTCTTTAGGATTTTTCTTTCTCATCTTCATCCATTCCCCTCTGATAGGCTGAGGCCTACACCTCTAGTATGGCTGGATACTTTACAGATACTTCACATCTTCACATTTACTGATAAATCTTTATATTACTGGTTTGATATAAAGTAAAATATATCCAAAGGCTTGAAAGGAATGGAACAGTCCAACGTATCTTGAATCAAAATTGACTTTAATGAAGAACAAATAAAAAGTAGAGCATTACATCAAGAGCTTTCGCCTGGAGTCATACCAGGCTTTATCAAGATGAACCATCATTGAAAATTCAGTGCTTAAATAGCTTCTAGTCCAAATCATGGGACTAGAACTCCAATTAATAAAATATGCTAATTAGACATTAAAACTAGCAAACCACCAGGTTATATTAAAAGCTTAAAAAGTTGTTTTTCAATGCTGTCAAAATTAAAACAAATACATCAACATGACCAGCCAAACTTGTAATATCTTAAGGTAACATTAAAAATTATAAAAAATTCATATGTGCCTGGAGAACCATTCAAAAGTTGTGGTTAAAAATTACTGCCCTTTAGGTTCAAAATAGGCAGTAGTTGAAAAATGATTCAAAACAAAACATTCTCCATGTTGTTAAAGTGAACGCCACTTCCAAGAAACAAACATCATAACTTAGCCCTCCTCAGTTTTAAAACACTCATGATACTAACGCTGTCATTCAAACCAGGGGGTTTAGTTGCATTTAATTTCAGCTGCCACCACAGTTCCTTATATTCCAATTGGGCCTCCCACTCACCCCCTCTACTGTCCTGCAAGACTTGATCTAAAATGAAAAACTTAAGTTGCATACTGGGGCATGAACCAAGATGTTTATAAAAGGCATTATTTTCCTTCTTCTTAGAAACATCATAGAGGTGCTCATATATCCTTCTTCTGAGTGTTCTCTCAGTTTTACCCACGTAAAAACTGGAGCACTGTGTGCAAAACCCCAGACAGACGACCCCTTTAGTACCACAGTTATAAGAATGCTCAGCCTTAACTCTAAACCTCCTAGATGGAATGAATATTGAATTTTCATTAAGCACATAAGGACATTGTTTACATGAGCCACACTTATACGTGCCAAATTTGGAACAACTCCTTGTGGAACCAAGACCAGATTCACCCTCAAAAAGGCCCTTGAGGTTCATATCTCTTTTTCTAATAAAGTGTGGGCATTCCTTGACGAACTGTTTGAAATCGTCATGATGTGTCAGTATAGGCCAATATTTTGTGATTAACTGCTCAACCTTCAGTGAATCCCCAGAAAAGGTATACACAAAGCTATTCTGGTGTTCGGTCTGTTTAGATGATTTAAAAAGGGGGTCACGAGTCACCCCACTACCTAAAAGAGGGCAATACACAGTCTCCCTGCCTGCAATTACCTCCCCAGCTAAACCATTAACCAAGTACGCTGGGTACCCCCTTTCATTGAAAAGTTGCTTCAAAAAACTGACCTCGTCAAGGAAAAACTCCACTGTACTACACATCCTAGAGGCACGTATGAATTGCCCTTTCACTATCCCTTTCTTCTGGTGAAAGGGGTGACCACTATTGAAATGCAAATAGGAGTTAGAGAAAGAACTTTTCCTATATACCTTAGATTGAAAGGTACAATTAATGACATCCTTAAAAAGAGCAACATCAAGATAATTCAAATAATCACTGTTAACACTGTGAGTGAATGCTAAAAAGGGAGGAGTAGAGTTAATGTAGCCCATGAATTCCAAAAACTGGCCCAAGGTATCATCCCATAAAAGGCAGATGTCGTCAAGATATCTTTGATAGTGGGTAATATGTTGAGCCCAAATTGTAGAAAAGATGAATTTGCTTTCCCAGTGGTGTAGTACAATATTGGAGTACCTAGAAGCACAAGCCGTGCCCATTGCTACACCCTTCTTTTGTTTGTAGAAATCGCCCTTAAAATAAATAAAATTATTATCCAGGACAGTTTCCATGAACTCAACTAATAATCCAATCATATTAGCCCCTAGACTAGATTCAGAAGTTAAAGTATCATTAAACCATTGCAAGCCCACGTCATGAGGAATACTAGGAAATAGCTCAACTATATCAATAGTTGCCATCAGTAAATCTGGTTTATATAAATTTTTTTGAATGCCAGAAAGGAAGTCCCATGAATCTTTACAAACGTAGGGTAAATCAAATGCAAATTTGTTAATGTTGAAATCAATGAACTTACCTAAGGGCTCTGTTATCCCACCAGCCCCAGACACAATAGGCCTAAAATTAAAAGGGTCTAAGCCCTTGTGCGTTTTAGGAATTCCAAAAATTGCAGGTGTCCTAGGATTTTTAACATACAAATAATTATATAATTTTTCATTTATCACACCCTGCAGTAAATGATCCATGAGTACGTAAGAAATCTTTGAATATGCTATATTTAACTCGTTCCTAGATATCAATTCGTAACGCTCAGCGTCCTGCAACATATTGTGAATGTAGTTGTCATATATCATGTTATACATTAAAACTGCACCCCCACCTTTATCCGGCTTCATCACCCGGATATCCTCTTCGCAAAGCCTTCTTACCAATTGACTAAGCTCTTGTCTAAAGTTGCCAGATGGAATGTGAGACCTGTTCAAACAGAAGTCTCTTATGTCTCTCTCTACTAAGTCTTCAAACAATTTTAACAATGGATTTAAAGGTGGATTAAATGTGCTGAATCTTGTGAGCCCATCATTGATCTGAGTCTGACCTTTGAAAAAGAAGGAAAGGTTCAGCCGTCTAACAAAAAAGTTTTAAATCAACTAAAATAGAACATAGATCAAGTCTACGTGAGGGTACATAATGAAGCCCTTTAGTGAAAAGCTCAAAAAACTCATCAGTGATTATAATATCAGTGAAATTGTAAATAACAAAATTGTCCTTTCTAATCAAGACAAAGTTGTCATGTGCCCCCTCCAGGGTTTCATGAACAGAAATTCTGATACAGTCTTCATCTAAAACCCTTATCTGAGTGTTCTGTTCCAAGCCTGAGGTTGGTGTGAGACATTCCTCCCCTCTGGTCTGCCCGGGGGATAGTGAAAATCCGATGGTCCACTTTGACTGTTTTTCTGAGCAAGCCTTTCACTTCTCCTTGGTACGTCTAGCGCAGGATTAGGGGCATTATCATTAAAAACAGTGTCACTGTTGTGATTATAGGAATGCCTAGTCTCCTGCCTACCCCTACCAACCAATGGATAGGCTTTTCCATCCCTGTATTCTATAAGGTCGCGCTCAAGCTTCCTGATCTTGCGATTCACTATCTTTAAACAAAATTGGTCTACTTCATTAAAAACACGATCATATTCCCTTTTAACACTTAGAAAATTCTTGTTTTTAATTACACAATCATTAAGTGATGTTACCTCTTTAAATAACACAACAGCTTTTTCCTCATAATCTTTTATCATACATTCAAGCATTTCAAGCCCTGCCTTGTCGAAAATTTTGACCAAACTATTGTAAAGGGAAGAACCAGCCACAGCATTATTAGGACATTTGTAGCAGCGTAACCCCTTCGGGACACACTGCACACGCAAGCATTCTTTCAAGTAGTCTATTTCTAATTGCATGCTCTTAAAAGCGTACAGCTTGTCATTCAAAGTTTTAAAATCATGTTCCATGCAGTTATCCAAGCTGTTGTTAATAATAAAAGTACCTTGTTTAAATTGAAATTGTTTTTCTGTCCATGAAACAAAATTGAAGTCTTTTTTCACGGAATGACTTCTAGCGTTGTTAACATTCACTTGGTGTAACTGCTGCTCCTGTGGATCGGTGCAATCCAATAAAACCCCTCCAAGAACTTCCGCTGCTGAAAAAACTCCATTAGTAGGACTCGAAGCTGCTGTGGCAAATAAACCCAGTTCATTTTGCTGATTGCCAGGCAATAAAGCCTCAGAAGTGTTAGATTCAGGGTTTAGAGACTTAGTCAATCAAGATAAAAGAGATAAAATCTGCTTAAATTCACCACGTGTAACCAGTGCATCATCGGTTTCATCTCTTAACAATAGTGGTGTATCAGCAAAACTAGATCATTCAGCTCCTTCAGCCATGGATAAATAAAACCAAGAAACTCAAAACAAAGCAGATCCAAACCAAGAACAAAGTAAAATGGTTTGATATAAAATACTTGCTAGTTGCGATTGCTGTTGTTATTGTAGCTGCTGCTACATATTTCTTCTTAAATGTGTTTAAGTGCTTTCTTATTTCACTTACTATGGAGAAAGCTTCAGTTTTCCATAACTTGCAAGGCCTTAGGGCCACATTACCATTGCCAGACTACTCAAGTATCCTAACAAGCCCCTCAGTCCAAATCACACAACTAACTTACATCTGAATTCGTCTCTCTCATCCCAAAGTATTCCAAGTATTCTCCCACAACCCTCATTATTTATACTACAATCTGTACCAACTAACTATATATAGTGCTTATTACAAAAAATTAAATCTTGCCGTTTCTACACTGATAACCTCCCATTTGAATACTTAAAAGTAGCAGCTGACACTATTGCCTATCCTGTCAATATTCTCATCAATAGATCCATCTTAGAATCCCAAGTCCCCTCACTCTGGAAAAAATCAGTAATAATCCTTTTACATAAAGGAGGCAAATTTAATGAATTGCCAGACTGTTGCCCCATTTCTATCCTGTCTCTGCTCTCCAAACTCTTGGAAAAATGCATATATAAACAACTTTTTGATCACCTTATTCATAAGAAAATCTTTTCATATATGCAACATGGTTTCAGACCAGGGCACAGTACAACAAACCCCCCTAATATCGTTCATAGATACAATTAATAAATCTAGAGAGTTTAGCCAACTAACCACACAATACTTATTGATTTAACAAAAGCATTTGATACTGTTCTCATCATATAGTCATACAGGAACTTTCTTCCCTAGGCCTTTCACAACCCTCCCAACAGTGGTTTTCAAGCTACCTATTTGAAATACAACAATATGTAAAATGGCAAGGCTCTCTCTCTCAATAATTAACCAGTAATACAGGTGTTCAACAAGGCTCCAACCTTGGACCCCTCCTCTTCAGTATCTTCATTAATAACCTCCATACTGCCTCCTGTCACAGCTGCCTAATCCAATATAGGTTCATAGGTTCATAGGTTCATACTAGGCTATCTGCCCTAGGGCATTTATAAGCCTAGCCAGAATGTGTTTTCCCAAACCAAGGCTCCAACCTTCGGACCCCATTCTTCAGTAAATCTTCATTATTGCCCTCCATTACGGTGCAGCCTCTGTTTAGCAGGGTT
>NC_056737.1:87213056-87253056 GCF_019279795.1 Protopterus annectens
ATTAATGTTTAGTCTTTGGGTTTTGTTACCTGGACTATGGGTTGGAGTAAGCACATCACTGGTTCTTTCAAACTTTTTTTTAAAGTTGTTTCATGTTTCAACTTTGTTACTTAAGAAGTTAAGTTTTGTGTGTTTCTGCAATTTTACACTGAGCTAATCAAAGGAAAGGCATAGAGCTAACTGATCTGTGATATATATAACATTAAGTATCTTGTTTTTTGCTTATTTTTACAAGGTTTTTATAGCACTTTTATCGTATGCTAAATACGTTTCTAGCAAGTTTCACTGTGTCTGAGGTATTAACTACATTTTTTCTACAATTGTTAATCATCTTTTTGGGTTTTTCTTCTGATTTCCTGCCAAGGAGTGTATCATAAATATTTTTGCATTTATTTCTGCCTAAGTGGTGTGGGTAGTTGTAGCATTGTCTATATTCAGGCTTCTGTTTTTTGCCTAATTGTTTGTAGGTAGAGGCTGTGTGTCTGAGCACATATTCCAGGCCATTTATTTTTACGACATATTTATAGCACTTTGATCTGTCATATATAACATTAAGTATTCTGTTTTTTGCTTTTTTTTCATGGGTTATTTATAGCACGTTTATTGTCTGCTGCATACTTTTCTAGCTATGTGTGTGTGATGTATTAACTCAAAATTTTCTACAATGTTAAGCATCTGTTTGGGTTTGTTTGTTCTGATTTTCTGCCAAGGAGTGTATCATATAACTTGAATGTTTGGAGTTAAAAGCATTCTCTATAGTCTCCTTGCTCCTTTATCTGTTTAAACATTTCTGCAGCTTTTTTCTACCTAAGTAGTGTGGCTAGTTGTAGCATTGTTCTTATTCAGGCTTGTGTTTTGGGCTTAGTTGTTTGTTAGTAGAGGCTGTGTGTATCGGCACATGTTCCAGGCCATCTTAGTTTAGCCAAAGCCAGTATAGCATTTCAGTGAGAGTGAAGTTTTTATGGTCATTGGCTGACTGGGGTTACCTGGACTATGGCTTGGACTAAGCACCTCATTGGTTCTTTCAGGCTTTTTCTAAAGTTGTTTCAGGTTTCAACTTTGTTACTTAAGAGGTTAACTTGTGAGTCATTCTGTCATTTCACCCTGAGCTAACCAGAGGAAGGGCATTTAGCAAACTGATCTGTGATATATAAAATTAAGCATCCTGTTTTTTTGCTTATTTTTACGAGTTATTTATAGCACTTTTATTGTTTCCTGCATACTTTTATAGCTAATTACACTGTGTGTGAGGTATTAACTAAAATTTTTCTACAATCGTTAAGCAGCTGTTTGGGTTTTTGTTCTATTTTCCTGCCAAGGAGTGTATCATATAACTTAATTGTTTGCAATTAAAAGCATTCTCTAGAGTCTCCTTGCTCCTTTATCTATTTAAAAATTTCTGCATTTTTTTCTGCCTAAGTAGTGTGGGTAGTTGTAGCATTGTTCATATTCAGACTTGGGTTTTGGGCCTTGTTGTTTATAGGTAGAGGCTGTTTGTCTGAACACATGTTCCAGGCCACCTTATTTTAGGCAAAGCCAGTATAGCATTTCAGTGAGAGTGAAGTGTTTATGGTCATTGGCTGATTGGGGTTACCTGGACTATGGGTTGGAGTAAGCACATCACTGGTTCTTTCAAACTTTTTTTTTAAAGTTGTTTCATGTTTCAACTTTGTTACTTAAGAAGTTAAGTTTTGAGTGTTTCTCCAATTTTACACTGAGCTAATCAAAGGAAAGGCATAGAGCTAACTGATCTGTGATATATAACATTAAGTATCTTGTTTTTTGCTTATTTTTATGAGTTATTTATAACACTTTTATTGTCTGCTGCATACTTTTATAGCTAGTTTCACGGTGTGTGAGGTATTAACTATTTATTTTCTACAGTTGTTAAGCATCTGTTTGGATTTTTGTTCTGATTTCCTGCCAAGGAGTGCATCATAAACATTTCTGCATTTTTTTCTCCCTGAGTAGTGTGGATAGTTGTAGCTCTGTCCATATTCAGGTTTGTGTTTTGTGCCTAGTTGTTTGTAGGTAGAGGCTGTGTCTGAGAACATATTCCATGCCATCTTAGTTTAGTCAAAGCCAGTATAGCATTTCAGTGAGAGTGAAGTGTTTATGGTTATTGGCTGATTGGAGTTACCTGAACTAAGGCCTGGAGTAAACACCTCATTGGTTCATTCGTACTTTTTTTAAAGTTCTTTCAGGTTTCAACTTTGTTACTTAAGAAGGTAATTTGTAAGTGTTTCTGGCATTTCACACTGAGATATTCGAAGGAAGGGCACAGAGCAAACTGATCTGTGATATATAACATTAAGTATCCTGTTTTTTGCTTATTTTTGCTTATTTATCTGAGTTATTTATAGCACTTTTATTGTCTGCTGCATACTTTTCTAGCTAGTTTCACTGTGTGTGAGGTATTAACTAAACTTTTTCTATAATTGTTAAGCATCTGTTTGGGTTTGTTTGTTCTGATTTCCTGCCAATGAGTGTATCATATAACTTAATTGTTTGCAGTTAAAAGCGTTCTCTAGAGTCTCCATGCTCCTTTATCTGTTAAGATGTTTCTGCAGTTTTATCTCCCTAAGTAGTGTGGGTAGTTGTAGCATTGTCCGTATTCAGGCTTGTGTTTTGGGTCTTGTTGTTTCTTGGTAGAGGCTGGGTGTCTGAGCATATGTTCCAGGTGATCTTAGTTTAGGCAAAGCCAGTATAATATTTTAGTGAGAGTGAAGTGTTTATGGCCATTGGCTGATTGGGGATACTTGGAATAAAGCTTGAAATAAGCACCTCATTGCATATTTTGAGCTTTTTTTAAAGTTCTTTCAGGTTTCAACATTGTTACTTAAGTTTATTTGTGAGTGTTCTTGTCATTTCACACTGAGCTAATCAGAGGACGGGCACTGACCAAACTGATCTGTGATTTATAACATTAAGTATTCTGTTTTTTGCTTGTTTTTAAGAGTTATTTATAGTACTTTTATTGTCTGTTGCATACTTTTCTATCTACTTTCACTGTGTGTGAGGTATTAACAAGAAATTTTCTACAATTGTTAAGCATCTGTTTAGGTTTGTTTTTTCTGATTTCCTTTCAAGGAGTGTATCATATAACTTAATTGTTTGCATTTAAAAGCATTATCTAGTGTGTTCTTGCTCCTTTATATGTTTCATAATTTCTGCAGTTTTTTTCTACCTACGTAGTGAGGGTAGTTGTTGCATTGTCCATATTCAGGCTTGTAGTTTTTGCTTAGTTTTTTGTTGGTACTGGCTGTTAGTCTGAGCACATATACCAGACCATCTTCATTTAGCCAAAGCCAGTATGGCATTTCAGTGAGAGTAAAGTGATTATGGTCATTGGCTGATTGGGGTTACCTGGACTACGGCCTGGAGTAAACTGCTCATTGGTTCATTTGAGCTTTTTTTAAATTGTTTCAGTTTTCAACTTTGTTACTTAAAAAGTTAACTTGTGAGTGTTTCTGCCATTTCACATTGAGCTAATTGGAGGAAGGGCACCGAGCAAACTGATCTGTGATATATAACATTAAGTATCTCTTTTTTCCTTATTTTTACGAGTTATTTATAGCGCTTTTATTGTCTGCTGCATACTTTTCTAACTAGTTTCACTGTGTCTGAGGTATTAACTAGAAATTTTCTACAATTGTTAAGCACCTGTTTGGGTTTGTTTGCTCTGATTTTCTGCCAAGGAGTGTATCATATTGTTTGCAGTTAGAAGCTTTCTCTAGAGTCTCCTTGCTTCTTTATCTGTTTAAACATTTCTGCAGTTTTTTCTACCTAAGTAGTGTGCATAGTTGTAGCATTGTCTATATTCAGGCTTGTCTTTTGGGCCTAGTTGTTTGTTGGTGGAGGCTGTCTAAGCACATGTTCCAGACCATTCTTAGTTTAGCAAAAGCCAGTATAGGATTTCAGTGAGAGTGAAGTGTTTATGGTCATTGGCTGATTGGGGTTACCTGGACTACGGCTTGGAGTAAGCACCTCATTGGTTCTTTCGAGCTTTTTTTTTAAAGTTGTTTCATGTTTCAACTTTGTTACATAAGAAGTTAACTTGCGAGTGTTTCTGCCATTTCACACTGATCTAACCGGAGGAAGAGCACTGAGCAAACTGATCTGTGATACATAACATTAAGTATCCTGTTTTTTGCTTATTTTTATGAGTTATTTATAGCACTTTGATCTGTCATATATAACATTAAGTATTCTGTTTTTTACTTTTTTTACGAGTTATTTATAGCTTTTTCTATTGTCTGCTGCATACTTTTCTAGCTAGTTTTACTGTGTGTGATGTATTAACTAGAAATTTTCTACAATGTTAAGCATCTGTTGGGTTTGTTTGTTCTGATTTTCTGCCAAGGAGTGTATCATATAACTTAATTGTTTGGAGTTAAAAGCATTCTCTAGAGTCTCCTTGCTCCTTTATCTCTTTAAACATTTCTGCAGTTTTTTTTTCTACCTAAGTAGTGTGGGTAGTTGTAACATTGTTCATATTCAGTCTTGTGTTTTTGGCCTAGTTCTTTGTTAGTAGAGGCTGTGTGTCTCAGCACATGTTTCAGGCCATCTTAGTTTAGCCAAAGCTAGTATAGCATTTCAGTGAGAGTGAAGTGTTTATGGTCATTGGCTGATTGAGGGTACCTGGACTACGGCTTGGAGTAAGCACCTCATTGGCTCTTTTGAGCCTTTTCTAAAGTTATTTCAGGTTTCAACTTTGTTACTTAAGAAGTTAACTTGTGAGTCTTTCTGCCATTTCACACTGAGCTAATCGGAGAAAGGGCACTTAGCAAACGGATCTGTGATATATAAAATTAAGTATCCTGTTTTTTGATTTTTTTACAAGTTATTTATAGCACTTTTATTGTTTGCTGCAAACTATTCTAGCTAGTTTCACTATGTGTGAGGTATTAACTAGACATTTTCTACAATTATTAAGCATCTGTTTTGGTTTGTTTTTTTCTGATTTCCTTCCAAGGAGTGTACCTAAGTAGTGTGAGTAGTTGTAGCATTGTCCATATTCAGGCTTGTGTTTTGAGCCTAGTTGTTTATAAGTAGAGGCTGTTTGTCTGAGCAAATTTTCCAGGCCATCTTAGTTTAAGCAAAGCCAGTATACCATTTCAGTGAGAGTGAAGTGTTTATGGTCATTGGCTGATTGGGGTTACCTGGACTATGGCTTGGAGTAAGCACATCACTGGTTCTTTCAAACTTTTTTTAAAGTTGTTTCATGTTTCAACTTTGTTGCTTAAGAAGTTAACTTTTGAGGGTTTCTGCCATTTCACACAGAGCTAATCGAAGGAAGGGCATAGAGCAAACTGATCTGTGATATATAACATTAAGTATCCCGTTTTTTGCTTATTTTTATGAGTGTATCTTAGTTTAGCCAAAGCCAGTATAGAATTTTAGTGAGAGTGAAGTGTTTATGGCCATTGGCTGATTTGGGATACCTGGAATACAGCCTGGAATAAGCACCTCATTGCGACATTTGAGCTTTTTTTTAAAGTTCTTTCAGGTTTCTACATTGTTACTTGACAAGTTACCTTGTGAGTGTTCTTGCCATTTCACACTGAGCTAATCAGAGGAAGGGCACTGAGCAAACTGATCTGTGATTTATAACATTAAGTATCCTGTTTTTTGCTTATTTTTATGAGTTATTTATAGCACTTTTATTGTCTGCTGCATACTTTTCTATCTAGTTTCACTGTGTGTGAGGTATTAACTAGAAATTTTCTACAATTCTTAAGCATCTGTTTGGGTTTGTTTCTTCTGATTTCCTGCCAAAGATTGTATCATATAACTTATTTTATTGCAGTTATAATCATTCTCTAGAGTCTCCTTGCTCCTTTATCTTTTTAAACATTTCTGCACTTTTTTCAACCTAAGTACTGTGGGCAGTTCTAGTATTGCCTACATTCAAGCTTACGTTTTGGGCATAGTTGTTTGTTGGTAGAGGCTGTGAGTCTGAGCATATGTTCCAGGCCATCATAGCTTAGCCAAAGTCAGTATAGCGTTTCAGTGAGATTGAAGTGTTTATCATCATTGACTGGTTTTACCTGGAATACAGCTTGAAGTAAGCACCTCATTGGTTCTTTCAAGCTTTTTTTTAAGAGTTTTCAGGTTTCAACTTTGTTACTTAAGAAGTTAACTTATGAATGTTTCTGCCATTTCACACTGAGCTAATCAGAGGAAGGGCACTGAGCAAACTGATGTTTGATATATAACATTAAGTATCCTGTTTTTTTGATTATTTGTACAAGTTATTTATATCACATTTATCGTCTGCTGCACACTTTTCTAGCAAGTTTTACTGTGTGTGAGGTATTAACTAGAAATTTTCTATAATTCTTAAGCATCTGTTTGGATTTGTTTCTTCTGATTTCCTGCCAAGGAGTGTATCATATAACTTAATTGTTTGCAGTTATAATCATTCTCTAGAGTCTCCTTGCTCTTTTATCTTTTTAAACATTTCTGCACTTTTTTCTACCTAAGTAGTGTGGGTAGTTGTAGCATTGCCCATATTCCAGCTTGTGTTTTGGGCCTAGTTGTTATTTGGTAGAGGCTGTGTGTTTGAGCACATGTTCCAGGCCATCTTAATTTAGCCAAAGCCAGTATAGCATTTCACTGAGAGTGAAGTGTTTATGGTCATTGGCTGATTGGGGTTACCTGGACTATGGGTTGGAGTAAGCACATCACTGGTTCTTTCAAACTTTTTTTTTAAAGTTGTTTCATGTTTCAACTTTGTTACTTAAGAAGTTATCTTGTGAGTGTTTCTACCATTTCACACTGAGCTAATCGAAGGAAGGGCACAGAGCAAACTAATCTGTGATATATAACATTAATATCCTTTTTTTTGCTTATTTTTATTATTTATTTATGGCACTCTTATTGTCTGATGCATACTTTTCTATCTATTTTCACTGTGTGAGGTATTAACTAGAAATTTTCTACAAATATTAAGCATCTGTTTGGGTTTGTTTGTTCTGACTTCCTGCCAGGGGGTGTATCATGTAACTTAATTGTATGCAGTTAAAAGCATTTTCTAGAGTCTCATTGCTCCTTTATCTGTTTAAACATTTCTGCAGTTTTTTCTAATTAAGTCGTGTGGCTAGTTGCAGCATTGTCCATATTCAGGCTTGTGTTTTGGGCCTAGTTGTTTTTTGATAGAGGCTGTGTGTCTGAGCGCGTGTTCCAGGCCATCTGTGTTTAGACAAATCCAGTATAGCATTTCAGTGAAACTGAAATGTTTATGATCGTTGGCTGCTTGGGGATACCTGGAATACTGCTTCAAGTAAGCACCTCATTGCTTCTTTTGAGCTTTTATTTTAAAGAGTTTTCAGATTCAAGTTTGTTACTTAAGAAGTTAACTTGTGAGTGTTTCTGCCATTCCACACTGAGCTAATTGGAGAAAGGGCACTGAGCAAACTGATCTGTGATATATAACATTAAGTATCCTTTTTTTCCTTATTTTTATGAGTTATTTATAGCACTTTTATTGTCTGCTGCATACTTTTCTAACTAGGTTTACTGCGTGTGAGGTTTTAACTAGAAATGTTCTACAATTGTTAAGCATCTGTTTTGGTTTGCTTTTTCTGATTTCCTTCCAAGGAGTGCATCATATAACTTAATTGTGTGCATTTAAAAGCATTATCTAGTGTGTCCTTGCTCCTTTATCTGTTTATACATTTCTGCAGTTTTTTTCTACCTAAGTAGTGAAGGTAGTTGTTGCATTGTCCATATTCATGCTTATGTTTTTTGCCTAGTTGTTTGTTAGTAGAGGCTATGTATCTGAGCACATGTTCCAGGCCATCTAAGTTTAGCCAAACCCAGTATAGCATTTCAGTGAGAGTGAAGGGATTATGGTCATTGGCTGATTGGGGTTACCTGGACTACAGCCTGGAGTAAACAGCTCATTGGTTCATTTGAGCTTTTTTTAAAATTGTTTCAGTTTTCAACTTTGTTACTTAAAAAGTTAACTTGTGAGTGTTTCTGCCATTTCACACAGATCTAACCGGAGGAAGGGCACTGAGCAAACTGATCTGTGATCTATAACATTAAGTGTCCTGTTTTTTGCTTATATTTACGAGTTATTTATAGCACTTTTATTGTCTGCTGCATATTTTTCTATCTTGTTTCACTGTGTAAGAGGTATTAACTAGAAATTTTCTACAATTGTTATGCATCTGTTTGGGTTTGTTTGTTCTGATTTCCTGCCAAGGAGTGTATCATATAAATTAATTGTCTACAGTTAAAAGCATTATCTAGAGACCCCTTTCTTTTTTATCTGTTTAAACATTTCTGCAGTTTTTTCTACCTAAGTAGTGTTGGTAGTTGTGGCATTGTCCATATTCATGCTTGTGTTTTCTGCCTAGTTGTTTATTGGTATAGGCTGTGTGTCTGACCACATGTTCCAAGCCATCCTAGTTTATCCAAAGCCAGTATAGCATTTCAGTGAGAGTGAAGTGGTTATGGTCATTGGGTGATGGGGTTACCTGGACTACGGCTTGGAATAAGCACCTCATTGGTTTTTTTGAGTTTTTTTTAAAGTTGTTTCAGGTTTCAACTTTGTTACTTAAGAAGTTAACTTGCGAATGTTTCTGCCATTTCACGCTGAGCTAATCGAAGGAAGGGCACAGAGCAAACTGATCTGTGATACATAACATTGTGTCATATTTTTTGCTTATTTTTATGAGTTATTTATAGCAATTTTATTCTCTCCTGCATACTGTGTGAGGTATTAACTAGAAATTTTCTACAATTCGTAAGCATTGTTTGGGTTTGTTTTTTCTGATTTCCTGCCAAGGAGTGCATCATATAACTTACTTGTTCCATATTCAGGCTTGTGTTTTGTGCCTAGTTGTTTGTTGGTAGAGGCTGTGTGTCTGAGCACATATTCCAGGCCATCTCAGTTTAGCCAAAACCAATATAGCAGTTCAGTGAGAGTGAAGTGTTTATGGTCATTCGCTGATTAAGGTTTACCTGCACTCCGGCCTGGAGTAAACAGCTCATTGGTTCTTTCGAGCTTTTTTTAAAGTTGTTTCAGGTTTCAACTTTGTTGCTTAAGAAGTTAACTTTTGAGTGTTTCTGCCATTTCACACTGAGCTAATAAGAGGAAGGGCATCGAGCAAACTGATCTGTGACATCTAACATTAAGTATCCTTTTTTTCCCCTTAGTTTTATGAGTTATTTATAGCACTTTTATTGTCTACTGCATAATTTTCTAGATAGTTTCACTTTGTGTGAGTATTAAGTAAAAATTTTCTACAATTGTTAAGCATCTGTTTGAGTTTGTTTGTTCTGATTTCCTGCAAAAGAGTGTATTATAGAACTTAATTGTCTGCAGTTAAAAGCGTTGTCTAGAGACCCCTTTCTTTTTTATCTGTTTAAACATTTCTGCAGTTTTTTCTACCTACGTTGTGTGGGCAGTTGTGACATTGTCCATATTCATGCTTCTGTTTTGGGCCTAGTTGTTTGTTGGTATAGGCTGTGTGTCTGAGCACATGTTCCAAGCCATCCTAGTTTAGCCAAACCCAGTATAGCATTTCAGTGAGAGTAAAGTGGTTATGGTTATTGGCTGATTGGGGTTACCTGGACTACAGCTTGGAGTAAGCACCTCATTGGTTCTTCTGAGCTTGTTTTTTTAAGTTGTTTCAGGTTTCAACTTTGTTACATAAGAAGTTAACTTGCGAATGTTCTGCCATTTCACACTGAGTTAATCGGAGGAAGGGCACAGAGCAAACTGATCTGTGATATATAACATTAAGTGTCCTGTTTTTTGCTTATTTTTATGAGTTAATTATAACACTTTTATTGTCTGCTGCATACTTTTCTAGCTAGTTGCACTGTGTGAGGTATTAACTAGAAATTTTCTAGAATTCTTAAGCATTGTTTGGGTTTGTTTGTTCTGATTTCCTGCCAAGGAGTGTATCATATAACTTAATTGCTTGCATTTATATGCATTATTTAGTGTCTCCTTGCTCCTTTATCTGTTTAAAAATTTCTGCAGTTTTTATCTACCTATGTAGTGAAGGTAGGTGTAGCAATGTCCATATTCAGGCTTGTGTTTTGTGCCTAGTTGTTTGTTGATAGAGGCTGTGTGTCTGAGCACATATTCCAGGCCATCTCAGTTTAGCCAAAGCCAGTATAGCAGTTCAGTGAGAGTGAAGTGTTTATGGTCATTCGCTGATTTGGGTTACCTGGTCTATGGCTTGGAGTAAGCACCTCATTGGTTCTTTTGAGCTTTTTTTAAAGTTGTTTCAGGTTTCAATTTTGTTACATAAGAAGTTAACTTGCAATTGTTTCTGCCATTTCACACTGAGCTAATCAGAGGAAAGGCACTGAGCAAACTGATCTGTGATATATAACATTAAGTATCCTGTTTTTTGCTTATTTCTACGAGTTATTTATAGCACTTTTATTGTCTGCTGTATACTTTTCCAGCTAGTTTCACTGTGTGTGAGGTATTAACTAGAAATGTTCTACAATTGTTAAGCATCTGTTTGGGTTTGTTTGTTTGCTCTGATTTCCTGCCATGGAGTGTATCATATAACTTAATTGTTTGCAGTTAAAAGCATTCTCTAGAGTCTCCTTGCTTGTTTATCAGTTTAAACATTTCTGCAGTTTTTTTCTACCTAAGTAGTGTGGGTAGTTGTATCATTGTCCATATTCAGGCTTGTGTTTTGGGCCTAGTTGTTTGTTGGTAGAGGCTGTGTGTCTGAGCACATGTTTCAGGCCATCGTAGTTTAACCAAAGCCAGTATAGCATTTCAGTGAGTGTGAAGTGTTTATGGTCTATGGCTGACTGGGGTTACCTGGACTGCATCTTGGAGTAAGCACCTCATTGTTACTTTCAAGCTTTTTTTAATGTTGTTTCAGGTTTCAACTTTGTTACTTAAGAAGTTAACTTGTGAGTGTTTCTGCCATTTCACACTGAGCTAATCAGAGGAAGGTCACTGAGCAAAGTGATCTGTGATATAAAACATTATGTATCCTTTTTTTGCTTATTTTAATGAGTTATTTATAGCACTTTTATTGTCTGCTGCATACTTTCCAGCTAGTTTCACTGTGTGTGAGGTATTAACTAGAAATTTTCTACAGTTGTTAAGCATCTGTTTGGGTTTGTTTGTTCTGATTTCCTGCCAAGGAGTGTATCGTATAACTGAATTGTTTGCAGTTAAAAGCATTCTCTAGAGTCTTCTTGCTCGTTTATCTGTGTAAATATTTCTGCAGTTTTTTCTACCTAAGTAGGGTGGGTAGTTGTATCATTGTCCATATTCAGGCTTGTGTTTTCAGCCTAGTTGTTTGTTGGTAGAGGCTGTGTGTCTGAGCACATGTTCCAGGCCATCTTTGTTTAGCCAAAGCCAGTATAGCATTTCAGTGAGAGTGAAGTGTTTATTGTCATTGGCTGATTGGGGTTAGCTGGACTATGGCTTGGAGTAAGCACCTCATTGGTACTTTCAAGCTTTTTTTTAAGTTGTTTATGGTTTAAGTTTTTTTACTTAAGAAGTTAACTTGTGAGTGTTTCTGCCATTTCACACTGAGCTAATTAGAGGAAGGGCACTGAGCAAACTGATCTGTGATATATAACATTAAGTATCCTGTTTTTTGCTTATTTTTATGAGTTATTTATAATACTTGTATTGTCTGCTGCATACTTTTCTAGATAGTTTCACTGCATTGCAGGTATTAACTAGAAATTTTCTACATTTATTTTGCATCTGTTTCATTTGTTTGTTCTGATTTCCTACCAAGGAGTGTATCATATAACTTATTTGCATTTATACGCATTATCTAGTGTCTCCTTGCTCCTTTATCTGT
The DNA here is from genome assembly GCF_019279795.1 of Protopterus annectens. Classification (NCBI taxonomy): domain Eukaryota; kingdom Metazoa; phylum Chordata; order Ceratodontiformes; family Protopteridae; genus Protopterus; species Protopterus annectens. Next base: position 87,224,867 of record NC_056737.1, read on the forward strand.
TTAAACATTTCTGCAGTTTTTTCTACCTAGGTTGTGAAGGTAGTTGTAGCAATGTCCATATTCAGGCTTGTGTTTTGTGCCTAGTTGTGTTTTGGTAGAGACTGTGTTTCTGAGCACATACTCCAGGCCATCTCAGTTTAGCCAAAGCCAGTATAGCAGTTCAGTGAGAGTGAAGTGTTTATGGCCATTAGCTAATTGGGGTTACCTGGACTACGGCCTGGAGTAAACAGCTCATTGGTTCTTTCGAGCTTTTTTTAAAGTTGTTTCAGGTTTCAACTTTGTTGCTTAAGAAGTTAACTTGTGAGTCTTTCTGCTATTTTACACTGAGCTAATCGGAGGAAGGGTATTGAGCAAACTGATCTGTGATATCTAACGTTAAGTATCCTTTTTTTCCCTTATTTTTATGAGTTAGTCATAGGACATTTATTGTCTGCTGAATACTTTTCTAGATAGTTTCTCTCTGTGTGAGTATTAACTAGAAATTTTCTATAATTGTTTAGCATCTGTTTGAGTTAGTGTGTTCTGATTTCCTGCAAAAGAGTGTATCATATAACTTGTCTGCAGTTAAAAGTGTTCTCTAGAGACCCCTTGCTTTTTTATCTGTTTAAACATTTCTGCAGTTTTTTCTACCTACGTAGTGTGGGTAGTTGTGGCATTGTCCATATTCATGCTTGTGTTTTGGGCCTAGTTGTTTATTGGTACAGGCTATGTGTCTGAGCGCATGTTCCAGGCCATCCTAGTTTAGTCAAAGCCAGTATAGCATTTCAGTGAGAGTGAAGTGTTTATGGCCATTGGCTGATTGGGGTTACCTGGACTATCGCTTGGAGTAAGCACCTCATTGGTTCTTTTGAACTTTTTTTTTAAGTTGTTTCAGGTTTCAACTTTGTTACATAAGAAGTTAATTTGCGATTGTTTCTGCCATTTCACACTGAGCTAATCGGAGGTAGGGCACTGAGCAAACTGATCTGTGATATATACCATTAAGTATCCTGTTTTTTGCTTATTTTGTATGAGTTACTTATAACACTTTTTGTCCGTCGCATGCTTTTCTAGCTAGTTTCACTGTGTGTGAGGTATTACCTAGAAATTTTCTACAATTGTTAAGCATCTGCTTGGGTTTGTTTGTTCTGATTTCCTGCCAAAGAGTGTATCATATAACTTAATTGTTTGCAGTTAAAAGCATTCTCTAGAGTATCCTTGCTCCTTTATCTGTTTAAATATTTCAGCAGTTTTATTACCTAAGTAGTGTGGGTAGTTGTATCATTGTCCATATTCAGGCTTGTATTTTGGGCCTAGTTGTTTGTTGGTAGAGGTTGTGTGTCTGAGCACATGTTCCAGGCCATCATAGTTTAGCCACAGCCAGTATAGCATTTTAGTGAGAGTGAAGTGTTTATGGTCATTAACTGATTGGGGTTACCTGGACTACCGCTTGGAGTAAGCACCTCATTGGTTCTTTTGAACTTTTTTTTTAAGTTGTTTCAGGTTTCAACTTTGTTACATAAGAAGTTAATTTGCGATTGTTTCTGCCATTTCACACTGAGCTAATCGGAGGAAGGGCACTGAGCAAACTGATCTGTGATATATACCATTAAGTATCCTGTTTTTTGCTTATTTTGTATGAGTTACTTATAACACTTTTTGTCTGTCACATGCTTTTCTAGCTAGTTTCACTGTGTGTGAGGTATTACCTAGAAATTTTCTACAATTGTTAAGCATCTGCTTGGGTTTGTTTGTTCTGATTTCCTGCCAAAGAGTGTATCATATAACTTAATTGTTTGCAGTTAAAAGCATTCTCTAGAGTATCCTTGCTCCTTTATCTGTTTAAATATTTCAGCAGTTTTATTACCTAAGTAGTGTGGGTAGTTGTATCATTGTCCATATTCAGGCTTGTATTTTGGGCCTAGTTATTTGTTGGTAGAGGTTGTGTGTCTGAGCACATGTTCGAGGCCATCATAGTTTAGCCACAGCCAGTATAGCATTTTAGTGAGAGTGAAGTGTTTATGGTCATTAACTGATTGGGGTTAACTGGACTATACCTTGGAGTAAACACCTCATTGGTTCTTTTGAGCTTTTCTTTTTAAAGTTGTTTCAGGTTTCAACTTTGTTACTTAAGAAGTTAACTTGTGAGTATTTCTGCCATTTCACACTGAGCTTACCGGAGGAAGGGCACTGAGCAAACTGATTTGTGATGTATAACATTAAGCATCCTGTTTTTTGCTTATTTTTACAAGTTATTTATATCACTTTTATTGTCTGCTTTATTCTTTTCTAGTTAGTTTCACTATCTGTTAGGTCTTAACTAGACATTTTCTACAATTATTAAGTATCTTTTTGGGTTTGTTTGTTCTGAGTTTTGTTTCTCACCCTCCCTTCCAATTGGTATCCTGTTCTTATACTTGATGGCTTTGTAGATGCCCACCCCTACTGTAAATTTGATCTCGGACACTCGTCCCAGTGTAGTGTCATTACCTCATACTACCTAATAGATTGAGAACATTTGAGAAGGCCATCCCACTTAGTTTCTTAACCTTGAATTATCTTCTGTTCCTCCTTTCTTCCTTTCTACTTTACCAAACAAAATTCTAAGATTGTTTCCTGCCTTTTCTGTAAGTAGTCTAGTTCAGATACAGATTTGCTGTATCCAGGACTGGTTGTAAGTTTCTGAGATCCCACACCTTTCTGTGTTGGAAGGAAGCCTTCTAGCTTTTCAGTTAGAGTGGTAAGCACTAGGTAGCTTATCTAAAAAAAAAAAAACTTTATGCATCGCCGCTTAGCTAGGGTTAAAAAATTCCCGGTGCCATAAAGTCTGCTCTTCGAATTTTCCCTTAGAACTAGCCAGTTTTAGTTTTAGCAATTAAATCTGTTTCTTTGAGCTCATAACTTGTTCAGAACTCATAAGCACTAAATAAGCTACAAATTACTACAGCACTCAACTTTCCTCACTTATCTAGAGGAAAACCGTTTTTAGTACTTAATAAATAAGCACCTATCCAGGCATGTCTAAGGGTCAGCTCTCAATGTTTTCTCCTGTCTACCTGATGAATCTGGGCATCTTGGGCAATTCAGCAATTGCCTCATGTACACAGACAACCCTCTCCTTCTACCACCCAACACTACAACCTGTGAGAGGTGTACTTACATAGCCAAACTGGAAGCAAAGCTCTCTTCACCCAAGACTGGAGTAGACAGCCAAGAGGAGAAGGTAAACACTTGCACCACACCACAATCATCACATAGTTCCTCAAAACCTACATCACCAAAGCACACACATAGAAACACAAAACACGCACCTACATTCATATGGAGGCTCTCAATAAAAATCTGCCCAAGCAACAGGGACCTCCAAAGCAGAAACGCAAGCAACCTCCACCCCCAACACAGCCCAAAAGACATATAGCCCACAAACTCAGTGTGCCATAGGTCAGGCACACTGATGTTCCACTCACCAGTCTAAACAAGGAGAAAGTTACTGTCAGCTGCCTGTCGGGTGCCAGGATCCTCCACATAACTCACACACTGAGTTCACTCCACAACAAATACAAATATGACTCTGTCATTGTCCATGTTGGTGAGAATGATCTAAGATGTACCTTCCTGGACTAAATGAAAAGAGACATGGAGGAGCTTTCAGATCTTGTAGCCCAGGCAGGTATGACCCTAGCCCTGAGTAGCATCCTGCCATCACCCAGAATTATACCACAGTACAAGGACAAAATGATTGACTTCAACAATTGGCTAAGCTTCTGGTGTCATTCTGAAGGGATCTAGTATCTGTCTGCCTGGGATGACATGATCGACAGACCACGATGCTTTGCCAGAGATGGCCTGCACCTGTCGCCCTTGGGATTCCGGGTACTGGCTAAGGCTCTTGCCACCCCTATAGTGCCTTTTTAGGTAAGGTTCAAATGACAAATTCACCACCGCAACAGGTACAAGCAAGCAAAATCTGAGGGTAATGCTACTCATTGCTAGACGTCTAAACCTCAAAATGCACTCACCTGAGACACTCCTTATAATGGAGAACATCAACATCTGTACAGTGACAGAGACCTGGTTTAAGGCTCCAGAGAGCACCCCTGCATTACCAGGCTATAATTAATACCACACCTTTTGGCCACCTAACCTGGACCAAAACACTAAAGTCAGAGGCGTGTCCATATTCATTAAGGATATCCACACCTCCAGGCTAGTTGCTCAGCATAATGCATCCGAGATTATCCAAGTGTAACTAACTCTGTGCAAGACCGCAATCCAAATTGTAGTTTGCTACAGATCCCCCACCATGCCCCAGCATTCCCACTCCTCATTTCTTGATACACTGGAAAATATTAGGGTACAACCTAACACCCTAATAATGGGCAATTTCAACTACCCCACCATTAACTGGGAAAACTACTCATGTACCAACTCTTTTGCTCAACGTTTTCTGGAATTCATAAATTCCATTGCCTTGGATCAACTTATCCACACCCCCACCAGGGCAGCAATATCCTAGACCTGGTCATTACCAACATGGGCAACCAGTGTTCCACACCAGAGGGCAGTTCCTTGTTGGTCAGATCCAACCACAAGCTAATCACCCTAGACATCCACATCCTGCTCTCACCCCCCCCCCCCCATTAAAGAAAAACACTGTAAAAAATTTCTCCAAAGCCAACTTCACGCTTCTTAAGACAGAAGTGGCAAACTTCACAACACGCATGCAGATGGACAATAGAGGTACGACTCCTTAATCCTACACACATGCACTTTATAGGCACTTACAAGAGTGCATGGATCGTGCAATCCCTAACAGAACCAAGATGCTATCCTTCAAAAAGAAGAAGCCAATCTGGTGGTCCCCTGCCATAAAGAAACTCTACAACAGAAGAAAGAAACTGTTGCAAAAAAGAGTAAAATCCCATGATTGGAGGACCTCCCTGGTCAGCCTCAGTAAGAAGCTCCCTCATAAAATCCTCCAACGCTAGTTACAAAAACAAAATTGCCACTGATTCTAAAGACAACCACAAAGCATTCTATAGCTATGTCAAGAATCTCAATGGCAACACTCAGATCTGCTCTGAGTTGCAGCACAATGGCACTAAATATACAGAACCAACTGATATTGCCAACATCCTGGCAGATAGGTTCAGTGCTAACTTTACCCCCCCTCTCACCCCCTAAAGGGCCCATCTCTATACTGAAAGAATGCAAAGTTCTTGTAATCATGGCTGCACAGGTAAAAACCACACTTTACAAAGCCAGGAATACAACATCCATGGGACCTGACATGCCAGGCTGCATTCTACACAAACTACAGAATGTACTGGTACCCCACCTAAGTACCATGTTCAATCACAGCCTTACCTCAGGCTTTGTGCCCACTGAATGGTGCACAGCGATGGTCATCCCACTCCACAAAGGGGGAGCCACCACGGACCCCGGGAACTACTGCCCCATTAGCCTGACGAGCCTGGTCTGCAAGGCTATGGAAAATATCACCATGGAACTTATAAACAATTATACTGGTAATCTCCAAACTCTGGACCCACCCCCAGTTCGGGTTTGTAAAAGGCAGATCATGTCTCCTAAACGTGATAGACTTCTTTGAAGTGGTCACCAAAGCCATAGATGAGGATAAGGTGGTTCACACAACCTATCTAGATCTCTCCAAGGCTTTCAATACCAAACCCCACTCTGGAATTATAGATAAACTCACTAAACTAGGTATAAATCCCTATGTCACAAGATGGGTTACCAACTGGCTCACTGACAGAACCCACACTGTGAAAGTAGCAGACTCCAAATCGGACTTCAGACCAGTGACAAGTGGAGTACCACAGGGTTTAGTCCTGTGTCCTCTCCTGTTTGGTATCTACTTCTCTGAAGTACACTCTAACACAGAAGGTCTTTAGCTAATGAAGTTCGCAGATGACTGCAAACTAGGAGCCATAATTGAAACTCCTAACGATGTGGACATCCTACAAAAGGGCCTCACTGAGACAGATGCCTGGTGTCAAAGCCATGGCCTCAAGCTCAATGCCAAAAAGTGCATTGTCATCCCCTTTGGTAAAAACTCTGTACTCATGAACTACCACATAGGCGGTAGTCTACTTAACACCGAAAGTGTGATAAGAGACCTTGGGACATAGGTAGACAGTAGTCTCTCCTTTGATAATCACATCACCACAGTAGTCAGGAAATCCTTCTACAAGGTGCACCTCATCACAAAAGGTTTCTCCATCCAGGAAAAAAGAGGTCATTGTTCCCCTTTACTCATCACTCATTAGACCCATTATAGAGTACAACGCCCCTTTTGGTATGTACCACACAAGACATCTACAACAACTGGAAAGACCACAGAAATACCTCACAAAGAGGATTACCGGCCTCAAACAGATGCCCTACGCAGACCGTCTCAAAAAACTCCAGCTTTACTCCATCGCATATCGCCTACTCAGAGGTGATCTCTGCCTAACATACAAAGCTGTGTCAAACCCAGAGCTGTTGGACATGCTCCACTTAAAGAAATCCCAATTCCTCTGAGCTACACGCTCTAGGGACCTAAACCTTGCCACAACAATAAACAGAACATGCTGGAGGGATAGATTCCTGACCCAGAGACTTCCCATACTCTGGAACAAACTACCTATTTATATCAAACAAAGCTCCTCATTAGCACTCTTCAAGAAAAGTCTTGATGACTGGATGGGAGATAGGAAATTCACCCCGGGGATCACTTCTGTGACTCTGCTCGACAGGGGCACAGGAAAATAATTTTCTTGGGTGGCGAAAGCCAGGGTACATTTTTGGCTAGTCTTATATAGGCCCTAGGGCGAATAGCCTAGTACCTACCTATGAATCTATGAACACACACACATATATGCATATATATATATATATATATATATATATATATATATATATATATGGATCCATATTGTTCCATCAAATTTACGTTTCACCGAAACATAAATTCGCTACTGCAGTTTCATGAAAGTGCATTTGTTCAAAAATGGACTTTCATAAAAAACAAAAACAACAAAACCTAAAAAATAAAACACATTAAACATTATTATGCAGTGGGGCAAGCCCCCCTGCACCCGCATGTGGGGGCTGTACCCTCCACACCCCCTCTACTTTAATATTCTCACTCCAAGATTGCACTACGGTGGGAAAAAGGTATTATTCCCTTATCCCCACTGAACCACGATCTCAGCACTAGTTTCCTTAGTTGTACACCAACAGTAAATGTTGATGTACAACTAAGGTTACATGCAAACTGCATGTTTTCATGTATTACATATTTTTTTTTTACTTTACTGTGGTTTTTACCATGAAAGTGCATTTTCGACAAAATGTTCTTTTGCAGGAGTGCATTCGCGAATTTACGTTTCGTTGAAACGTAAATTCAGTGGATCAAAGTAGGTCCATATACATATACATATACATATGCACACACATTAGATATACACACACACACACACACACACACACACACACACACACACACACACACACACACACACACACACACACACAGAGTCCTCTGCTTTCATGCATACAGTCACTCACACATTTAGACAGAAACATAATGAAATATACATTATTTTCATTTCATTTATTTATTCTTTAGCACTCGCTAAACAGCAAAAGGGCTGCTTAGCAAGTGTAAGATGTCTTGAAAGATGTCTCATACACACACACACACACACACACACACACACACACACACACACACACACACACACACACACACAGTGTTACTTTTATTTTTTTTCAATCTCATTTTACACTCACTAAATAGCCAAAGAACTGCTTAGTGAGTGTAAAATAATGGTAGCCATGTATTTGCATCTTTTGTTTTTGAACATTTGGATTCTGTCATAGTACAATAAGATAAGAATAGTTAAATTTGTCATTGCCTGTGATAATGCGTTACTGCTAATAATTTATATAATCTTATGGGGAATGTTGAACTAGATAATGCAGCTGGAACCAGAATATTTGTTTTCTGCTTATTGAAAAAAATTACAATGTTAGTTCTTTACGAGGTCAAGAAAAATATTGAGCACAAAAATGGGAACTTTTTACTGTGTAGTGTAACTATTGTAAATATATGAAAACTGTGTCCTAGAAGGTGTCTACTTAGCAAATGCATGTGCTCTGGTTGACAACTATAATTCTCAAAAAAGGTATCTCTCTAAGCTGTCGGGCATTTAATGCTTTTTATGTTGGCAAGGCTCTAAAATGCACATCTGTGCTCTTAAATTTGTACCACCTAGTAGAATGTAATAGTTATAAAAAGTGCATAGGGATGTCTCCTATTGAATGCCGAACTACTGATGTGCACAGGGAAATTCCACAGTTCGTGAATTTTTTCCTTTTGCTTCAGTGTGGATTCTTTTCTTCTTTTGTGATTTTAAAGTTGTTTTTTCTTGAATTAGTTTGTTTGTCGTTTGTATATGGAGAAGAGCACCGCATCTGGATCACAATTACTTTTTCAATCCATTAATTCATCACCTAATAACATGGAACATGTATCAGATGTTGAACATGACGCTTTGTGTAAACTTACAGCTCTAATCGAGCTTCTCTCGCAACGTGTTGATTGCCTGGCAAGTCAGGTTGCAACTATTCTGCCTGGAGGATCCAGAAGTTCCGGTAATGTTGCTTCATCTCATGTGGCTGGTCGGACAGCGTCTAGCATTGTAGCAGTTGCCCTTGGATCGCAAGATTGGGGATTTCCGACTTTGGGTGCTTCTAATACATCTGCTTTACCTTGCTCTGGTGTCCGAACATCTTTGGATAATGAAACGAATGTCCGGTTACCTGTTATTCTTGACCAAAATAATCCAATAAGTACGCAATCCATTCTACCTTCGCTGAATGACTGGTTCAGAGAACCTTCTGGTTTCTTGAATGTCTCATTGCAAGCGAATACTAATGAGCATTCTTTTGTGAACGAAAACACTTTAATTAATAAACGGAAGGTTTTTGACGTGAAGTTGTTTAAATTTAAAAAACTACAAATCGAAGTTAAGTATTTATCTGAATCAGTATTTATCTGAATGTGTTAAAAGGAAGCAAGTCTCAAAGGGGCTGAGACAATGGAGGTATCCAACAGGATTAATATTGAACTCAGCTTTTCATAAAGAACTGTTGTGTTTGTTTGACCAGCAGGGAATTGAATTTATTGAGGTTTTAATTAACGACTATCATAAACAAATGGATATACTGAAAGATGAACTAGCTGAACTTGACACTGCTATTAGAGCTGATAATGAATTTCAACGCTATAAATTTGATTTTTTAAGGATTTTCTCTAGTACTGAGACTGCCTTAATTAAAGTCAGAGAAAATAAAGTGAAAAAACTTAATAGGGATTCCTTAGCATATGAAAAGGGATCCGCTTACCCTTTACCCCCAACCAATATCATGGGTAATTGAAATACAGGTTTGCTTAGTGAACAAAATAATTTGGGGAACAATTCTCGAATTGATTTAGATAATAGTGATGATGTAATTAGTACTAGTAGCGAGACAACTCCAGTGAGGAGAAGTGAAAGACTTGCCACTAAACATGGGAACAACAAATCCAATACCAACAATATTACCGATATTAATCAACAACAGGGTTTTCAGGTTCGCAAAAAAATGAACACTGGGGGGCAACAAAGTCATTCTCTGCCTCAACGCCAGTACAAGAAAAAATTCCGGAACAAGAGAAGGAGATAATCCCTTCTCCTGTCCTCTTCGAGGATATGGAGGATACCACTTTTCAACAAAGGACAGTACAAGTATTAACGAACAGCACACAGGATTTCAAGATTTATAATTTTTTCTTCCTTTAATCCCGAACCTTTGCTTATTGATACCCTTGCTAAAGGTCTTACCTTTGTTCCTGCAAGGAGAAGTGACGTAGCAAGAACTTTAATTGACTTAAAAACTTTTACAAGGAAATTGAATTTGAATGTGGTTTTGGGGAACAACTCAAGTCTTATTAAGGACTTTAAGGTTGCCAGCATTTTTAACCCAAATTTACATCCTTCTGTCTTGCTTTTTGAGAGAATATGTGAGAATGATTTTAGAGCACTGTTGAATACTGGTTGTTTACCTAACTCATTAGGGAATAATTTAACCCAATTGGAGAAGGATATATTGAATGACCTCAAGTTTGCTAACATTCGTATTTGTAAACCTGATAAGGGGGTGGGTTAGTATTTATGAATAAGGAAGATTATCTTTCAAACATGGAATCATTATTAACTAATGAGGCCTATACCAGGGTATCCAACGAACTAAATGGGGCATACCATAGACTTAAGGGTTTTATCAGTGATTTATTCATTGAAGGCCGTATTGATTTAGATCTTTTGAATTTCCTAGTTATTCTCCATCCAGTGACCCCAACTTTGTTTGGGCTACTTAAAATACATAAGAACCTAACAAAACCCCCCCTTCTGTCCCATAATTGATGGGCAACAATCTATTACCTATGGGTGTGCCAAGTTTGTTGATAGTAAACTTAAGGAGGTTTTGAAAAATGAAAAGCAACTATGTAGAGACTCTTGGGCATTTTTGGAGGCTATGAACAACTTTCCCTTTGATGAGAATTTGAATTTTTTGACTATTGATATTCGTGACTTATACACCTCTATTCCGCAAGATTTAGAGTGTGAATGGGTTAGAGATTTTTTGTTGGATCAAAAACTGAATGGTCAGGATGTGGATTTAATCATCTATCTCCTTGAGTTAGTTTTGAATAATAATTATTTTTTATTCAACAAAGAATATTATTTGCAGAGAACGGGTGTAGCCATGGGGTCCCCCTGTGGGGCAACCTTTGCTAATACAGTGATGGCATATTGGGAAAAACAGTTTATTTTTAAATATTCTGATTTTTAGAGTAAGGCCTCATGGTACACCTGTTACCTGGATGATATTTTTATTCTTTGGAAGGGCAATAAATCTTCTGCTGCAAACTTTGTTGAAAAAATTACTAACTTTACTGACTTTTTACATTTTACCTGGGAATTTCATAATAACCACATTTCTTTTCTTGATGTTGATCTGACTAAAAATTGTTTAATTAATAGTTTCACTTCTAGAATTTTTAGGAAACCCACTTATTCAAATGCATTTCTACATTTCTCTAGCTGCCATCCATTCCATCAAAAGAGAGAAGTTGTCAAGGGACAGCTCTTGAGGGCAGCAAGAATGACTACTCTAGAGAATGAGTTTTTTGAGGAATGTAGCTTATTGAAAAATATGTTTATTAAACGTAGGTATCCTAATGGAATGGTGGAAGACCTTATTGATGAAGTATCTAATAAAAGGTTCCGGGGTTCTTTTAAACCAATTTTAAACATTAAGGAAGCTAATGATTCATTTAATTTTGAACCTGACGGTTCTAGTCTGAATATTTTAATTAGGGATGAGAGTAATACACAACAAATGGATCTTCCTGGTGGTGACTTTGGTAAATTAAGTTTTATCACTACTTTTTCAATAGATGCCCCCTTGTTGAGATCCATTTTATTTAAGAATTGGTATTTTTTACTTGATTACCACTTGATTAGGAAGCACATAAGCAAACATCCATGTGTTGTGTTTAGAAAGGGTAAAAATCTGAAAACATTATTGGAATCTAATAATGTTAAATGTCATCTCCCACACTGTGGAATCTTTAAATGTGGAGCCTGCCAATGGTGTAAATTTATTAAAGTAACAACTTAATTCTTAGTCAATGGTAATAAATATTATATCACTGATAAATTTAATTGTAATACAAGGAGGGTGGTTTATTTAGCATCATGTCTAAAATGTTCTGCCTTTTATGTGGGCAAAATGGATAGACCCCTAAAGAGTAGAATTTATGAACACCGTTATGCCATAGGCAAAAGAAATGAGAATAATGCACTGGCTAGGCATATTATGTCATTTCCAGAACATGATTTTCACTTTTTGATTATTGAAAAAATTAATGATTATAATAGAGGGGGACCAATTAGTTTGAAACTTTAAGAAAAAGAACTAATGTGGCAACTTAAATTAAATGCCTCAGTTCTGCCAGGGTTAAATGACACAATTTCTATTATGAGTGTGCTGAAATTGAAAGCATTACTTAGATAGAATAGAATTTTTTATAGTTATATATTTTTATGTAAACATATTTAGATATATATATATATTTAGATGAACATTTATAGAATTTTGATGTGTTTCATATGTAGGAGTAGATGTTTTATTTGTATTTATTTGGGAATTCTTTTTAGATTGTTCTTCAGCATAGGAAATGATGTCATGAACTGTTTTATATTTAAAGCATTTATTTCCTGTATGTAATTGTCTGATGAAGTTTACTCATTCTAGTAAATGAAAGTGCTTACTATATTATCCTTTTGCTTCAGTGTGGATTCTTTTCTTCTTTTGTGATTTTGAAGTTGTTTTTTCTTGAATTAGTTTGTTTACCTATTTATATCAAACAAAGCTGCTCATTAGCACTCTTCAAGAAAAGTCTTGATGACTGGATGGGAGATAGAAAATTCACCCCGGGGAACACTTCTGTGACTCTGCTCGACAGGGGCACAGGAAAATAATTTTCTTGGGTGGCAAAAGCCAGGGTACCTTTTTGGCTAGGCTTATATAGGCCCTAGGGCCAATAGCCTAGTACCTACCTATGAACCTATGAACACACACACATATATGCATATATATATATATATATATATATATATATATATATATATATGGATCCCTATTGTTCCATCAAATTTACGTTTCACCGAAACATAAATTCGCTACTGCAGTTTCATGAAAGTGCATTTGTTCGAAAATGGATTTTCATAAAAATCAAAAACAACAAAAACTGAAAAATAAAACACATTAAATATTATTATGCAGTGGTGCAAGCCCCCCTGCACCCCCATGTGGGGGCTGCACCCTCGACACCCCCTCTACTTTAATATTCTCACTCCAAGATCGCACTACAGTGGGAAAAAGGGAATATTCCCTTATCCCCACTGAACCACGATCTCAGCACTAGTTTCCTTAGTTATACATCAACAGTAAATGTTGATGTACAACTAAGGTTACATGCAAACTGCATGTTTTCATGTATTACATATTTTTTTTTTACTTTACTGTGGTTTTTACCACAAAAGTGCATTTTCGACAAAATGCTCTTTTGCAGGAGTGCATTCGCGAATTTACGTTTCGTTGAAACGTAAATTCAATGGATCAAAGTAGGTCCATATACATATACATATACACACACATTAGATATATACACACATGTGTGTGCACGCACAGATACACACACACACACACACACACACACACACACACACACACACACACACACACACACACACACACACACACACACACACACACACACACACACACACACAAACACACACACACACACCTTCTGCTTTCATGCATGCAGTCACTCACACATGTAGACAGAAACATAATGAAATATACACTATTTTCATTTCATTTATTTATTCTTTAACACTCGCTAAACAGCAAAAGGGCTGCTTAGCAAGTGTAAGATGTCTTGTACAATGTCTCATACACACACACACACACACACACACACACACACACACACACACACACACAGTGTTAATTTTATTTTTTTTCAATCTCATTTTACACTCACTAAATAGCCAAAGAACTGCTTAGTGAGTGTAAAATAATGGTAGCCATGTATTTGCATCTTTTGTTTTTGAACATTTGGATTCTGTCATAGTACAGTAAGATAAGAATAGTTAAATTTGTCATTGCCTGTGACAATGCGTTACTGCTAATAATTTATATAATCTTATGGGGAATGTTGAACTAGATAAAGCAGCTGGAACCAGAATATTTGTTTTCTGCTTATTGAAAAAAATTACAATGTTAGTTCTTTATGAGGTCAAGAAAAATATTGAGCACAAAAATGGGAACTTTTTACTGTGTAGTGTAACTATTGTAAATATATGAAAACTGTGTGCTAGAAGGTGTCTACTTAGCAAATGCATGTGCTCTGGTTGACAACTATAATTCTCAAAAAAGGTATCTATCTAAGCTGTCAGGCATTTAATGCTTTTTATGTTGGCAAGGCTCTAAAATGCACATCTGTGCTCTTAAATTTGTACCATATAGTAGAATGTAATAGTTATAAAAAGTGCATAGGGATGTTCATAGGTTAGTACTAGGCTAACTTCCCTTGAGGGCCATTTTAAGCCTAGCCAATTACCCCATGTGAGAATCAAACCCTGTACCTTGTATCTTTAAGGTAAGCATCTTTACCATTATACCAGCCTCCCACCCTCCTATTGAATGCCGAACTACTGATGTGCACAGGGCAATTCCACAGTTCGTGAATTTTTTGGCATTGGTGGTGCACTGGGGAATGCCACGGCATGCATGTGTTCATCGAATTGCTGCCTAACTGTGCTGGCAAGAAAGAACTACATTTAGAAAAACAGCTTGAAAGCTAAAAATAACTGTACGCGTAACATACTATTGCTTAGCACTGCAATAGTTCCTGATCTACATTTCAGCAGCAGAGAATATGAATAATGCACGGCACAGGAAAAGTTTCAGTACTAAGTGATAGCTTGCATGCATATCTTATACTTGCCACTTGAAAGAGCTGAGGATCATCATTTACTAACACATTTTATAGGCAACTGCAGACTTCGATTTTAATGCTGTTATGAACTTACCAAAGATGGGTATTTGCCAATATTTGGACTACAGTTTCACAGCAAAAAAAAAAAAAAGTTGCTCCGATACTGTTTTGATTCCTAATGGAAGCATTTTGTCAAGGAAAAGTTCCATGACTACTTGTCCACTGTTTTATAACAGCTGTTACTTGAGCAAGTGTAATTTCAGCCTACGTCACATTGTGGGCTGTACCTAAGCAGAAAGGACTACTGATTTGACTGTGTCAAAGGTATGTCATGAGGGAGGAGACAAATTCCACCAGAAAGGCCATGATACACTAAACTGGGGGATAGACTGTCCCGTCCCATGCTAGCAAAGTGGAGAAATGTAGGATTTTAAATCTTTTTACTGCATTCCTGCAACTACACATGACTAGCATGAAATTATAGGGATAAAAGAAAACTCAAGATTGAGTTTAATATAGGCGAGGCTTGAGTTTCCTTTAAACTGCAGCAAACTGCTTGCAAGAATATAACAAGCAGTTGTTACAGTTTAGACCACACATGGAGCACTACAGTGCTCAGGTTTAACTGCAAATGCAATAGCTGCTTTTAAAAGATGGTATTTAATTAGTGAGAAGTTGGGATCAGCTAGATGTACCCCCCCAACAATTTGCACCAGGGGCAGTTGCCCACCTCATCCCTGAATGCAGGCTACGTACAAGGACCCAGTGGCACAAGTTTGAACAGTATTCAGTCTCACATTGGGTTCCAAGTGGGAGTGAGCATATATCAGGGTTCAGCTCTGAACCCACTGCTGTTCATACTCATGATGGACTACATTAGCAAACAGACTGGAAGGGTAAGATCAACAAATTTGCTGTATACAGATGATGTGGCATTACAAACAGACTCTGAGCAAGAACTTCAACAAAGGATAAGGAATGGAATGCAAAACTAAAGGAACATGGGATTAAACTGAGTACATATAAGGCAGTTGTAATGGCAGCAAATGGATGAAATCAGAAGAAGCTAAGGACTGAGATAGAAAGGAAAATAGTGGAACAGATTAACAGCATCAAGTGTCTAAGAGGTCTGGTTGAACAAAATGGAAGTCTGAATAAGAAGGTCAAAGCTGGAATCAGAAGGGCTACAGTCAGCTTGCACAGAGTGTCAGGGGTAGTGTATGACAGAAGAATGCCAAAGAAGCTGAAAAGTAAGGTGTACAAAACAGTGGTGTGACCAGTACTACTGTGTGGTACAGAAATCTGGGCAGAGTAATTGAGGAAGCTAGAGGTGATGGAGATGAAGTGTTTGAGATGGGTGGTAGGATGCACACTGTGGGACAGACAAAGACATGAGGACATAAGAGCAGGAGCCATACCTCTCAACTGTACAGACTTTTGTAGAATGTCCAGATTGTTGCCTCTTATTTTTGGTCCATTTCTCATAAAATTGTGGTTTTCTAACAAATTAGTGGCAAATCATTAATGATTGAAGTTAGAAAATAATGACAGACATTTGAGTTTCAGAATTCATACCCTTCAGAAAATTCATGCTAATGCAAAACTTGTTATTCTAGCAACCTTCTAAGTTAATAGGAGCAATATTTAAAAATTGCCCCTATTTTTGAGCTTTTGTCCCACTTTTATTTATGGCTTTGTCCACATTTCAGAGGTTGAAAGGTATGGCGGAAGCCAAAGTAGCTAGAATTACAGAAAAGGTCAAAGATAACAGATTATGGTGGTTTGGGCACATGGGCAGAAAAACAGAAGACAATCTGGTAAAGATGATTTGGGACAGACAAGAAGAAGGCAAGAGAAACAAGGGTGTCTAGCATAAAGGTGGATGATTTGTATGAGAGAAGACCTGAGACACTTAGGCATGAGTACTGAAGAAGGTTGGAGAGTGGCATTGAAAAGAGAGAGTTGATGGCAGTCGACACAATACCCTGAATCCAAGTAAAAAATGGGAAGCATTGATTGATGATGATGATGATATGACTCCAACTGTATACTTCAGAAGTTTCACTCTACCAAATAAATGATTAAATACCTAAAGAGCTGCCACAACATTTCTGATCCTTGTAAATGCATCACATGAAGCAAGTAGAGAATCTATAATATTTACCCTGTCACCCCACATAAGACCCTCCCAGTTATCTTATTCTTGATAGTGTTAATATGTGACTTTATTCAGCAGACAAATGGACACCTAATTCATAACCTCACTTGCATTAACTTTCTTTTTAATGGGGGAGAAAAACAAACAAAACAGTTTATAATCAACATCTCTATCTGACTGAACTATAGAACACATTAGACAAACTAAGCCCTCTTTTACTGATTTCCTAAATTACTTTATAAATGTCATTATGTAACTGTACTACTCCTTTTAGTCTGCATTAACAGCACTGACATTACCTTTTAAAAGAGCTGGCAGAAGCATGTAGAGTGCTTGTAAAAAATAATAATAATATTAAAATACTTGGGGGTGGAGAGGCTTCCGCATTAGTGCCTCTGAACTCCAATGTTCAGTGATACTTTCACTTTCAGAATCAGGTGTCTCAGTCAGCTGATGCAGTCTGAACCAAAAGTGTTAAAATGTAATTCTAATTATGTGCAGTATTAGGTCTGTCTACCTGCATGTCCGTGATGCAGTAGCTAGGTGTTATATGTGTAAATGTCTGTAAAAATAGTCTATATATTGTCTGCACATTGAGTCCGGACACACGGAATTTCGTTCAGTTTTTGCACTTGTGTGATTTCTGAATTACATTAAAGTTTACTTTGACTTTTGACTTTGACTCTGCTGATTCATGCAGCAGCCTGGTGACATCCTCAACAAGCATGCGGATTGGTGAAACAACCTCAAAACAGCCAGGCAAGGGAATTGATATGATTTTAATTTTTTTTTCTTTTTTTATATCAGATAATTTAAAGTAGAATTTTGGGAGCAGAAACAAGTGAGAAAGTGAATTATTACTTTTAAATGAAACATAACTGTCGGCTTTCTGAACCTTTACTGCTGTTTTCTCTTTTGCTTTTAATGGAGTGGTAGGAACTACAGCCCAGATGCCAGTACCATTAACCACTCTTGGAGATAACTGAAGAGGAAAGTCTACCGAGTATAGAAAAGAACAATGGCAATAAGACTGGAAATGTTTTATAAAGATAAATGTTTACAGCACAAGATAAAAACAGATATGTAGCACTTGTAAGTGAAGATGGTGAAGACAGAATTTGAGACAGCAGAAGAACAAGAAGAAAATGATACTAAATCAGTTGGGGAAGGATATGGAGAAGTAAGAGAAAAATAAAAACTGGAAACAAGAAAGACACAAAAAAGGAAAAGAATGACTTAGGAATATTAACACTAAATGTAAACAGCATTCTAAATGATATTTTAGATGTGGTACTGAGTGAAATGGTGAAAGATAGGAATGGAGGTTTTGTAAGGTGTGAGATGTATATGAAGGAGAACAAACTAATTTAGGCAGTATATGGGTAAAAAGATTATATGGTCTATGGGGAATGAGATTTGTTGAAGAATGAGACATTTTTAAGTGAAGTGATAAAGGTACTGGATGTGACAGTGGTACAGGATGACTAGTGGTGTGTATTATAAGGAAAAGGGAAAGGTTTGTAAAGGTAATTGTAGTTTGTGTGCACACCAATACAACAGAGAAAAAAAAGATGTTTGAGGAACATAAAAACATTGTCTTATTAAATATGGGAATTATTATGGTGGGAGACTTTAACTGCAATTTGAAAATGGAGAAGGGAAAGTAACACAAATATTAAACTCATAAGAGAAGTTATAACACATTGAGTTGAGGTTTGTAAATAGGAAAAAACAGAGATTAGACATATAAAACAGAGACTTTCAGAACTGAAATAGATTATGTGGCCTAGTCAGAAGATATGAAAGCAATGACAGGTGGGTATACATGGCTGAGTTTTCAGATCATAGAGCAGTATGGCGTAAATGTTGACAGAGAAATAATAAAATAGGGAAACAGATAAAAAGATTGACTGGAGAGATTGCTAAAATAGATGACATGAAAAGGGAACATAAGATTTTATGGGAATAGTTATGAAAACTGGACAGAGTAATGGAATGCTAATAAAAATACAAGAAAATATTTTTGTTGGCAAAACAGACTGAAGCAAAGAAATAGAAGAGTATAAAATGAAATCATAAAAAACACATGAAAAAGAAACAGAGCAATGCAGTAACTGAATAAGAGAAATAGAAAAATAACTATGCAAAATTGCAAAATACAGAAAATTTAGACAGATTTTTTTAAATAAAAATAAGGATGTTTCACTGTTTTTTGGGAAATGTAAAATTAACAGGAGGAGGAATGGATGTGATATTTGATGAAGAAATATTAGATATAGGTAGAGAGAACTAATGGAAGTTGTGGAAAAGTTTGCTGGTAGTATGTATGAAGAGGACATTTTTTTTTTTTTGCAATCTATACTTCTTAAACTATTTGAGAATGTTAAGAATTATCTAGAAAAGGAGATTGCTATCAGATAAATGAAAAAAGAGAGAGAAATAACTGATATCAAGATTTTTGGTTGAAGGGTTTTGGAATTAAGTGGAAAGAAATGAAGAAAATGTTGATAATAGTAAAAGAAAAAACAGATAAAACTTTGAAAGAAAATAAGGAAGTAAAGAGAGTGACATGATGTGCCAAAGGCATTTGATAAGGCTAGTCATAAAGTGATATGAAATATTCCAGAGACATGTGCGTTAGGAGAAAACATTTTAAATGCTATAAAAATATCCTCTGAAATAGCATGGATGAAAGTTATGGTAAACAGATGGGTGGAAGAAATGATAAAAAATTATGAGAGAAATTAAACAAGGATGTCCATTACGTGCGTGTGTGTTTGTACTGGTAATGACTGCAATAATTCAAACATGCATATGTGAAATGAAAGAAGCACAGTGAGAGATGGGAAAAGGAGTTATAACACTAATGTGTCTGTCATACACACACCATTAAGTGACTGTGGCTAAAAATAAAATATGGATAAGTGAAGTTGATCATACCTCTCAACCATACAGAATTCCTTGGTATTTAACATTTTTGAGGTCAAAATAATGGGGTGCCACAAATTCCCAAGTGGCCCCCTTCAATTTCAATTTTTTTCCTTTTTTTTAATTTTTATTTACTAGTTTAAATAATGGATGACATCACCATACATCAACGTGCAGGGGCATGTGTGGTGACATCAGCTTAATGAAGCAGAGGACTGCCTGTTGTCCCTGTCATTCAGAGACTCTCAGAATGTCTGTGGAATTTGGAAGCAGCAGCAGCAGCAAGGGAGCAGAGCAGACTCAGCAGGCTGGATTCCGGACTGGTGCTCTACTTTGTGCACTGCAAGTAAAAAGAAAAAAAAGGCTGTCCTCAGTAATAGTCAATATAGTTTTTTTTTTGTTTTTTTTGGGGGGCTGTTGTTCTTCTGGGCTGCAGCTGATAAGGGGAGTTTGCTTTTGCTTCTTATTACCAACACTGCCAGCAAGTTATTGCTCAGGCTGGGGAGTTTGCTTATTATTGCTGCAACAAGTTACAGGTGTATGTGTGTGTGTGTGTGTGTGTGTGTGTGTGTGTGTGTGTGTGTGTGTGTGTGTGTGTGTGTGTGTGTATGTGTAATGCCTCAGTTAGTTATACCTGGTGGTTAGTGTTACTCAGGCTCAAACCCTGTACCTTAGATATAAGGAGCAAGAGCCTGAATTCTCTAACCAAACCACCACTTCTGATTTCAAGGAGCTGAGTGACCATAGCTCTCAAGTGTCCAGATTTTCACAGAATGGCTGGAATGTTTGGCTCATACTTTTGGTCTGTTCATTTTAAAATTTGTGGTTTTCTGGCAAATCAGTGAGAACTGAATTCACTAAATAATGATAGGAAGACTAAAACTTAAATGGCTATCTTTCAGGAAACGCATGGTAACACAAAATCTTTTATTCTAGCAACTTTTCTAAGATTATAGAAGCAATGTTTAAAATGTGTCTATGGTTTTTGTCCCCTCTAATACATTTTGGCTTTTTCCAGATTTCTTATGCTGCATAGTTCTTTGGGGGAGAGAAGTACTGATTATGCCAAGTCTGTTTGTGTTGTTAGTAGTACAACAGGTGGAATAGTATAGCAATAACCCACGCCTGGGTGTGGGTAATGCTGGATTTACCCACGATTGATGTGGTTTGGTCACGACGGCGAAGCCCGAGTGGCCAAACAAAGACAACCATGGGTAAATCCAGCATTACCCACACCCAGAAGTGGGCTTTTGCTATTATACAATGACATTATTTAAGAAAAAAAATAATTACTTTTCTTAAATAATGTCATTGTATAATGCCTCCTTGCTGCCCTTCCGCAGCTGTCTGGTATTCTGCGGCAGTTCTGATGTACTACGCATACGTATGCTTACGCAGTACAGCAGAGCTGTGGGCAAAAGCAACGGAGAAAGCAAGATCTCCGTTGCTTTTTACAAACTGTCTCGCTATGTTAAAGGAGTTTAACAGAGCAAGACAGCTTTAAAAAAAGCAACGGAGAATCTCTGTTGCTTTTTTTTAAAGCTGTCTCGCTATGTTAAACCCATTTAATATAGCAAGACAGTTTTGAAAAAAGCAATGGAGAAAGCAAGATCTCCATTGCTTTTTACAAAGTGTTTTGCTATGTTAAAGGAGTTTAACATAGCGAGACAGCTTTTAAAAAAGCAACAGAGATAGGAAGATCTCCGTTACTTTTTTTAAAGCTGTCTCGCCATGTTAAACTCATTTAACATAGCGAGACAGTGTGTAAAAAGCAACGGAGATCTTGCGTTCTCCATTGCTGTAAAAAAAGAGTTATACTAATAGAAAAAGTCTGGGCGACTGGACCTTTTTCCATTACTATAACTCTGATTTACAACGTGCGCGCTGACCAATCAGCGTGCACGTTTTGGAATATTAATGGGGGGGGGTCGTTGTATAACTGCTTTTAATGCAGAAGGCTATGGGTTCTACTCCCAAAGTGCGTAGATGGAATACTGATACTGTACTGTGTTGTACTTTTAAAGGGAGTGGATGCAGCAGTCCTGAGAATGTCCTCTTTAGCGTAGATACCTAGTAACTATGAACCTGTTATCAGTTTGCCATCCATTCCCTATTGCAATATTACTAGTTTATCATTTTTTTTAATGTAACATAGGCAATTTATTCCTCTAGGTCAACAGGCACTTTATTTGTAGATGAAATAATGAAATATAAAATTGTTTGCTAGCAGCAGCCTCTTTATTAGTTACAGAACTCTTTAATGTGGAATTATTTAGATGACTTCTTCTTTTGCAGAGGCTGTGCATATTTACTGACACCAGTGGATTATAGAAGTTTGAGTAGACTTTTATAATGGAAATGTTCTGAATTTGGCAGTTTTGTCATTATTGGTTCATGTATTTTGTTTCATTGCTTACTGGAAAAATTTTCAAAACAATACATTTAAAATGCGCTCTAACAACTGTTCTGTATTATACAAGGAATATAATTTAATACAATCATCAAGGTGTATCAACACATGTATGTTTTGTGTGCAAGGGGCCTATGACTTGAAAACAGCCCAAAGGTAATCTTTATCTGCCACTGGCCAGATGTATTTTCTTTAAATGTGGGTTTCAATGCTGTTTCAATGAATGTGAGTTTCAAGGGCAGAGAAGTTTTAATGCTGTCTGTTTTCATTGTGAGACTGTATTGCTTTGTTTTAGCAGATTTCTGTTAGTGCTTGTGCTATAAAATGTAAAATAAAAGTTTTAAAAGAAACCCAAATAATCATTGTAGAAGTAAAGCAGTATGCACATTACAGTGTTTATGGTAAATGGGGCGAAATAGCCAAGTAATGAGACATTGGAATGGCTGCAGGGGGGCTCTGGTGCCATATTTTGGTGGTCTGTTCTTCAGTTTGCATTTGAAAGTTGGTATCCCAGAATGATGGGAGGCCCTATTCGACCATGATTTTGTGAGGGCGGGCAGCAAACTCAAAGACAGCCCCAGCGGCATAAACTCTAGTTACACCACTGATCAGTAGGCCATGGAGAATGACATTTGGAGGTCCTAGCAAACTATAATATTCTTTGGCTAAGATTAGAATATGGCCTACCATTAAATGCCATACTTTTACCACAAAACCCACACACTGCAAGTCACCAAAAACAAAATCCTAAGGTTCATCATCTTCTCCCTTCCCAGTGAACATCATTGCTACACATTTAAAAAAAATGGTTACCATTTACTACACAGTCTGGGGCCATATTTTGGTTGTTTGTTCTTCAGTTTGCATTTGAAAATCGGTATCCCACAATTCCACTGGAGTGGGTGGGGTTACATAATTATGTATGCAAATTTTATGCTAATCAGCATACAGATTTGTACCTATTTTTCATGGGCCTTTGTCCAGATTTTTTATGTTTCCAGGTTGAGAAGCATGAAGTTCATAGGTTCATAGAAGGTTACTAGGCTAATGGTCCTAGAGCCCTTACAAGCCTCACCATATTTACCCCAAGTTGCTCCAATTGTCAGTCATTAGGTGAGTGAAATTTGCAGAGGTAAGGGTCTGTGGTAGTTATCTGTCCAGCAAGGACATTGGTGTGACCCAGGAGTGAATTTGCGGTCGCCAATCCATTGATCTAGGCTGCATTTGCAGAGGATTGTGGAGGTGCTCTTTTTTCATGTTAATTGGAAGCTTGCTTCAGAGAAGTGGCAGTTTCTGGGAGATATAGCTATTTCCATAGCAAGATCTGTTCATGTCAGAGGCTAGGTTAAGATCTCCAGAGCGAGTGACTGTTCTGCTGTTTGATTTACAAATGTGTTGCATTTCCATCAGGGCCAGGTCAGAAACTGCCCTGTAAGCCAGGCCCAGATCACCCCTTACTAACCTGTAGGAGACAGAATACAGTGAGAGACCTTTCAGTCTTTCTGCGCAAGACTTGTTTTGTTTACCCTGTAATTTCTTGGTGAGAAACCTCTGCAGTCTCTCCAATTGTTGCAGGTGTCTGGTGAGGTACATGTAAAAGGGAGCAATTATTGGTCTGGTGAGGGTTGAGTATAATGAAATTATAACTTCCTTAGATCAAAATGTGATGCCTTAACTTATAAGACGTGACACACAGAAGGATTTCCTTATTATGGTGGATAAGTAGTGGTCAAAGTTCAGGTTGATATTAACCTGAAATCCAGATCACGTACCACTGGGTCTACACTTGGGGGGGGTGCTGTCTATAATGTAATTAGCAGGCAGGGATGTCAGCCTTCCCCAAGAGAATAATAATGTATTTTTTTGCATTTAGCTTTAATCCGTGGCTTTTGCACCAATCATTTGTCTGTGTTAACCCTGTCTGCAGTATATTAACATACATACATACAAACAAATATTTCAAGCATGAACATTAATGCCCTTCAAGCTTACCAATATAGCAAAACACTTGTTCCCATAATAAGTGTCCAGGCTGTTCTTGAAAATATCTAAACTAGTACTTGCTTTAATGTAATTAGGTAGTCTGTTCCATGCATCAGCTACTCTGTCAGAGAACTAATTAGTACACTTCTCATTCCTATAGAATCTTCTACATAGGTTGTCTGATGATTCTTTTTGATAACCCCAAACATTCCCAAAGGTAATTGTCTGTAAATGCCCTATATATCTGGATAAGCTCTCCTCTTAGATATCTATAAGAGACACTGTACAAAGTCAGATATTTTAGTCTTTCATAACAACTTAAATTTTCACATCCATGGATGCCCTTGGTATATTTCCGCTGTACTCTTTCCAGTTTACTCATGCTTGTTTTCTTATAGGATTTCCATATTGTTATTCCATACTCAAGTTTGGGTCTAATGTAGCTAAGAAACAATGACTTCATTTTTTTTGATTTCCTAGACTTTATAAATCTTTTTTTATACAACTATATTTCTATAACTATCATTAACCAACTGACTGACATGATTAGAAAAATTCATAGCTGAATCTACCCATATACCCAGATCCGTAAATGAGTCTACAGTTTTAATCACTGTGTGCTGTATTAAATATTCACCTTTCAATTTATGTCTCCCAAATCTCATATGCTTAGTTTTTTATGTATTTATCAGCATATTATTCTCATGTGCCCAAATGGTCAATTTAGACAAGTTATTTTGCAGATATGCCTTATCTATAACAGTTTACCCAATTTCAGGTAATCTGCATATAGACTGTAGAATATCTCAGATGAAAAAGTTAGGTCTGAAAAATACAATCTAAACAAATAAGGGCTTGGACAGAGCCCTGTGGGCACCCTGACTATAAACAAGGATTTCACCTGTCCAGTTGATGTATGATACTTGCCATGTCCTATTTGTAAGCCATGCAGCTATCCATCTTATCAAAAGTACATCAAAACCTAGTTGTATTAATTTATTGATCAGTGTTTTGTGTATCACCCTGTCAAATGCTAAAATTAAATCTATATAAATTACATCACAGCACAATTTTTCAATCATAGCTGTTATTATATTGTTATAGAACATCATGTTACAGGTGGTAATAGATCTGTTTTCAACATATGCATACTGATATATGGTTCAAGTCCCAACCTATCCAGTTCTGACAATAACTTATCCAGTATTACCTTCTCCATTATTTGCCCACAACATGAAAGTAGACTTAAGGGTCTATATGACTCTGGGTTTGTCCTACTCCAGTTTCCCTTAAAGACAGGCTTAATAAGCGCATGTCTCCAGTCTTGAGGAATCTCCCCATATTTATATGAACTAGTGAATAATAGCTATAATGGTACCGTAAGTTCTTGCTGAAGTGTTCTCAGGTCATTGTTACTAATTCCATCTCCTCCCTGTGCTTTGTTTGGATCCAGTTTGTGCAGATCTTTTTCAATATAATCTAATTTGATTCCAGAATCTGGAGTTACCCGGATGTCACTCGGACAACTTATCACCCCTTTTGTGGAGCCAAACTGTTTTGCATAAGATTTTGTAAATATATCTATAATCTATTGTGTCTGAGAATAGATTTTAGAATCTGCACTCAGTTTATCAATTTGTGTGTCTTTACTTCTTCCACATCTTATGCATCTATAAAAAGTTTCCTATTATGCTAAATATCTTTATGTAGATTTTATTCAATTTTTTCTTGATCTTGTCTCACACTATGTTTAATCTGTTTGTCCAGCTTGTTTGTTTCAGCTTTCAAAGTTGTAATTTGACCTCTCTTCCATTCCTTATATTTTTGTCTCTCACCTTAATCAGATATCTTGTTATGGAACTATATCCCCCTGATGTTGTATGCCGAGTTCCTGATGTTAAACATTTGTTTTTATTTTTTACACTCAAACAATTTCACTTTCAAAACTTTCCACATTCCATATGCAGTTTTTCCACTGAACACCTCACTCCAGATAGTTTTACATAGTGACTGGCTTCCATATAATCTGTAATTAATCTTCTGTGCATTGGCTTAGTTTTTAGTTTTACAGAATTATCTAGCAACAAATTATCCTTTATAATCCATTCCTGCTAAACGGCAATATGCTTCTGCCAGATTAAGCAGGGAAGTCATCTTAGATTTATTCTCCTCATGCTTCAAAACTTTCACTACATTTGGGTCTTGTGAGGTCAGCAGATATGTGTGGAGTCCCATGATTGCAGACTTCTGACTTTTGGGATTTTATTGACCTTCTGCAGTCTATTTCTTTCAATTTCAAGAAGGGCCATCCCTCCTTTGGAACAAGAAATACATAATCTTGGTATGTACTGATTTTTATAGATAATTTGATGAGGATAAAGTATCCTTCTTGTTTTAATATCTAATCTATCCAACACCTTTTGAGGCCATTCAATAACTCCAGAACTATAAGTTAGGACAGGAAGAGCAAATTGTTTTTTTGCTTGGATTTTGTTTCTAGATGTCAGTGCTGTTTTCAGGATTAATTTATGTCTTCTAAAATATTCCTTACTAAGTTTTACTCCCATTTGTTTTTGTATTTATACACTCCCTCTTGCTCAATTTATTTTATATCACATTCTTGTCTCAAACTGATGTCTTCCTAGTGCTGCAGTTTTCCTGCTTTAAAGGTTGCTTTTGCACATTTATCAAGGCCAAATGACATTCTAATATCATCTGAAAAAATGTTGACAACCTGCAGCTGTGCTTTCAGTTCCTCATCTGATGAGCTATATAGTTTTAAATCATCAACAAATAAAAGGTGAGAAGTCTTTAGACTTTGTTGTTTTCTAGGACCCAAATTGTAGCCATGGCCTAAGCTGTTAAGTAAACAGCTTAATGGGCTAAGGGCAAGGCAGAACACCAATGGTGACAGAGAGTCACCCTGGAATATCCCCCTTTGAATTTTTATCCCTGAGATAATAATTTGGCCTTTGTCATGGTTTAATTGCAAAGTGGTCTGCCATTCTTTCATGGTCACTGTAACGTCAATCTGTGTAGGATGTATTTTATACATTTTTAAGCACTCTTTTATCCACGAATGTGGGATACTATCAAATGCTTTTTTGTCGTCAATCAATGCCATACTAAGATTCTTCCCTTTTACAGTTCTCCACTATGGCTTTATTTAACAACAAATGATCCTTTGTTCCATATGACTTTCTTTTATTTCCCTTTTGTTCTACTGCCATTATTGAGTTTTCTTTTAAATGACTATAAACTCTGTCAGCATCAATTCCCGTGTATAGTTTATAAGTCGTTGGAAGGCAAGTTATTGGTCTGCAATTTTGGGGTAGCTTGCAGGTTCACTCTTAAGTAGGAGCATTGTTTTACCTGTTGTTAGCCAGATTGGTGTCTGTTTGGCGTGAGCATATAAATAGTTCTTACTCATAGCTAGGCCTTCAAGCAAAGATGTTAATACTTTTAACCAAAAGTTAGGCACTGCATTTGGGCCAATTTCCAATTAGAGGCTTTTCTTAACTTTGTTTCAATCTCTCTAGCTGTTACTTCATCCCATTTCATATCCTGTATCTTTAAACTTCTTATTATTTCTTTTACTTCTTTTATCCATTTAGCATATTTGTTGTGTTCCACAATATCTTCATTGATACTTCTCCAAAATGCATCCATTTCTTCTTTTTTTGGTGGCCTTTCAATTCCTTTCACCTTGTTTCCCAATTCTCTATAAAACATTTTTGAGTCATCACTAAATTGCTTATTTTGTACTTTTCCTTTATATTTATCTATGTATCTTCTAAGTTTTTACACCTGTGCTGAAATTTTTAATTTATTATTTACGATAGTGCATGGTAGATCCTGGTCTGTTCTAATACTGCGCACTGCTTTTATCACATCTATCTTTCTTATATTTTTGTTGATCTAGTCCCTCTTCTATAGTCTTCTAACAGTGACACTTCTTGTTTTAATTGCTTTATATTTTTCTCTATTCGATACTTCCATGATGGTATTCGATTTCTCCCCTTCTTTTGCCTCACTACCCTTTGCTCTTATGGTAGAACTTTATCAGCTATTAATTTAGCTACATAGTACCATATTCTGTTTAC
>NC_056737.1:87258056-87433056 GCF_019279795.1 Protopterus annectens
GACTTTAAAAATTCCCTATAGAGTTCCTCTGCCAGGAATACTGGATGAGCAAATGAGTTTAACTAAGGAAACATTTTTTTTCATTTTGTTTTTTAAAGCTGGGATACAAGATCTGAATTGCGTAGACATAGTAAGGCCTTCTTAAGTTTAATTCTGGTGGCTGCCAAAAAAGCATGACTAAAAAATGGAAATCAAGATCTAAACCAACTATACTTGAAGTAGTGAATATAGTAACAGAGTTAAAACAGGAAGTGGGATTTATAGAAAAGATTAGGAGTAAATTACATTGAAAAATGGAAAGTGTGGGAACGATAAATGCAGAAAAATGTTTTGGAGAAGGAATGAGGTTTAAGAGAAGGCAGGATATGAACAATTATGTAATGCTGCTTTGATTATATGATATACAACAATACAGGTGATATAAAATGTTTGTGAATGTGAATTTGTTAATGTTTTGATAATTCAAGTGATAATTCAATAAAGGTGTTTTAAAATAAAAAACTCCCCAGAGAACACCCAAGATCCTCCAAAAGGGCCTTTCCCAAATTCAATGTTTTGTGTCAAAGCTATGGACTAAAATAAAATGCTAAGAAATGTACACTAGTTTCCTTCAGCAAGCAAGAAGTCCCTTGTAACTATCACATTGAGAAGACACCCTAGAAAATCAATCCAGCAGTTAGGGACCTAAAAACCTATGTAGACAATGAACTGTCTTTCAATCACCATGTGTCCAAAATTGTAAGAAAGTCCTTTTTCGTTGCATAGCTCATTGAGTATAATGCTCCCTTTATGCGCATGTACAAACATTTGATACAGTTTGAAATCCCACAACACTCTCTTACTAAGAAAGTCAAAGGCCTAAATCATAAAAACTGTGCATACCATCTCAAAGCCTTGTCGTTTTTTTTTTTGGTATAATGCAGGCTACAAAGGGGTGATTTCTGCCCACATACATAGCCTCAATAGACCTTATCCTGTCGTATTTACTGCACATTTGCAAGTGCAGTGTGGGCATAAACACTCACTGAAGACATTTCAATCTCTTCTGCAACATAAATAGAACATGGCTGACAGCTAGATATTTATCAGAGAAAATACCACTTCTGTGGAATCTGGATGAATGGATGAGTAACCGCAAATTCACTCTTAGTTTAGCACCCTTGTCTCTCATGGATAGGAGCAACATGTAAATGTTCCACTAGTCTCTGGGTTATTGATGCTTAAAATATAAGGGCTAATAACTTCATAGGAATGTATGGCTAAGCTTCTAAAGATCCTTACAGATCAATAACCTAACACCGACTTATGAACCTAGCCTTTACTTGGGTCTATATTATCAGATCGAAAACCCGTTTCAGCGAGCACCACAAGACCGACACATATAGCACGAACTATGGTAAAGGCGAATGTTCAAAACTGTGAAACACGAAATGTTGAAGTGTCATGGTTGGCCCGTCTGCGGTATAGCTCTGTAAGGTAAGTGTGCGATAGTTACGGACCTTAGGGTTAGGGTGCAGGTTAAGGTAAGTGCATAGATAGGTAATGTATCTAAGATTTAGTGTAGGGTTAGAAGTAGGGTTTTGTTAAGTGTATGTGTGTGGATTATTTGTTTTGTTTGGGTATATGTCTGTAGGGTAAGTGTGGAATAGTTATGGACCTTAGGGTCAGGGTGCGGGTTAAGGTAAGTGCATAGATAGTAATTTATGTAAGGTTTAGTGTAGGGTTAAAAGTAGGGTTTGGTTAGTGTATGTATGTTTTTATTTATTATGTTTGGGTATGTAGTTTGTAGCGCGCGGTGGTGTTGGCCGACTATGACGGTTCGAGATTTGAAAATTCGCAGTTTAGGGGGTTTGGCATATTTGTGGTTTGCGCTATACGTGTCTGTTTTGTGGTGTTCGCTGAAACGGGTTTTCGTTCTGGTAATATAGACCCCTTTACTTTAGCTCTAGCTGGCAAACACTCACACACACAGACACACAGTCCAAAACATTCATGAACACACTGTCAAACAAATTGCCATTCAGCAGACTAAATTGAACATAATGTGAAAACATTTATTAAGAATAGATATAACTTGTATGACAGTGATTTAATATTTAGATAAATTTTAGCCAGTTTACATAGAAATTAAAGATAAGTTAGTATAACACAAACAGGAATTGCAATATGAAATAATTGGAAAGCAGGCTTATGGTATATTTTGAAAGAGAGTCAGCAAGAGAAATTGATTGACCTAAGGAAGTGAGTGAAGAAGGAAGAATAAGGCAGTGTGAGTAAGGAATGGGTACTTCTTCACATTTAGGGATATAGTTTATCCTGGTGTTAAGCAAGAACAGAGTTAGATTTCAGCTATGATGTCTTTCAGAGTGGTTTTGAAAAATGGGAGGGTATAGACCCGATTGCTACAGGTAAGGCGTTCCAGAACTTAGCAACCTTGCATAAGTATAGACAATGCCCAGCAGATTTGCTGTGTTTGTAGGCAGATGAGGTTTTGGCCATTGGATTGTAAAGACTGATTGGGAACATGGCTGTGTAGTATGTTGTTTAGTGCTGGACAGGCAACTGGATGCCGGATAATTTTATAGGTGGTAAGAAGATGTGTAGATGTTAGTTGATTAGATAGTTCTGACCAATTCAGGCATTTTAGTGCTATACAGTCGTGGGTTCTGAAAGGGGTATATGCTGAAAATTTAGCAAATTTGTTACAGCATTGTTCAAGTTTTGCTTTTTTGTGATGCCTGGAGGTTAGTAAGGATAGGAGCAACATACAGTAGTAAGGGGAGGAGGTAGTACATAATGGTAAATGTAGTTTTAGTTGTGTGGGTGAGAAAGTTTTTGGCTCTGTAAAGCATACCTTGTTTTAGTGAGATTTTTTATGCAATTTTGTAAATGCAGGTCAGATTTAAGATTATCATCCACTTTCATCCCTAACAATTTGCTGTAAGTGACTTCAATGCTTCTATTATTAAGAGAGAGTATTTTAAATTTTGTTTTTTCATGTGAGAGCACTTTGGGGAAAAGTGTTTTTTGGGGGGTTGTATATGATGAGTTGTCAGTTACAAAGCCAAGTCTGACTGGCCATAGGTCACATTTTCAGTGGATGCCCAGGTGGTAATGTTCCATTTTACAGAATGAGTAGAAGACAATTATACAAGATTTACATAATAAATGTATATACATAGAATAGAGTGATATAATAGTTAATGAAAAAATATAAATATGCATACATACATAGAATATTAAATGTACAGAGACAGAATAGTTAACGAATCTCCATAGAATTGTAATGATAGTTAATGAAAATATGACAGTTAAATGAAAAATATAGTAATATATTAGCTAATATCAAGGTCATGAGAGTCTAGTTACTTTCAAATGGAATCAGCTGAAAACAGATATTGAGTGGGAGACGGTAAAAGTAATTATAGGATGAAGATGGTTACAAATTGTAAAGGAGTACTGAGGAGGCCCAGGTAAAAGGGTGACAGAGATAGTAGTGGCAAGGGATAAGTGATAGTCTGATACTTAGAGATCGGGAAGAAGAAGCTGTATTACGGCCAGTTACATAAAAGAGTGGTGACAGTAAGGGTCTGGATATTATCCAGGAACATCACATGTATAGAGCTGGTAATGGGGTAGGTAGGACCTTAGTCGAGTTTTAAATGATTTTAAGGAGTGTTCTTGTTGTATTGCTAGTGGGATGGAGTACCAGGATTTAGTGAGATGGTGTGATAGTAGTGATTTGCCAGCAGAATTGTAGGGTTTGGATACATGTACACTAGACTCTCTCTTATCCGGTCTTGCTGGGACCGGACCTTAGGCTGAATAAATGAATGGCTGGTTAATCAGAAAAAGCATACAAAATATCATTTATAGGTTGTAAATTAGAATAAAAATTATGTATATATGTTGTAGGTAAATATTTATTAAACATTTATTTATTTAGTTGAAAAAACTCAGTAATTTTCATTCATTTTTTTATTGCAATTCTTGTTTTAAAGCAAAGCCACACCACTTTTTCGTAAAGATAATATCAGTGGCAGATGAATAGTTTTGCTGTTCGATATATCTTAACATAGTTTCAAGAGCTTTCTTGCTTTCCGAGTGACTTATTCTTTTGTAATCATCTCCACTAATAGCTTCTGAGTTCTTTTCTTCTTCTTCTTCTTCTTCTTCTTCTTCTTCTTCTGCCATTTCTCCTTGAATAACTGCTTCAGTGATTTCATCAACTGTTAACACTTCATTCTCTAGAATGTTACTGCCTATAACCCTCTGGATCGATGTCCCTTTCTTCCAAGTCTTTGAGCTAATTGTTTAAAATTAAGTACAGCAGTGTTGTTATGGTCAACCAGATCTTTGTGCAGACTGCAGTTGCAGTTATCTTTTCGACATCAGGCCATAGTTTTTTTTCCATGACTTCACAAATGTTGATGAAGGCATTTTGTCAAAAGCAAATGCCAGCATGTAAATGACATCCTTAATGTTAATGAACCTTAACTTTTGGAACAAATTCAGTTGAAAACCATTCTTTAAATAAAACAAAAACCATCCAAGCTGACCTCTGGGCTTTATAGTAAATTGGTAGAGCACTGACATTTACATTTTTGAATGCTCTGGGTTTGGTTGATTTACCTATAACAAAAAGGGTCATTTTGTGACTCCCAGCAGCATTTGTACAAAGTGCCACAGTAATTCTCTCTTTATTCATTTTGAAACCAATAGCAAATGTTTATTGTGATGCTGCTAGCATTTTTGATGGAAGAAGCTTAAAATTTAAGCCTGTTTCTCCCATGTTGTACATTTATTCAGGAGTAAAGTTTTCATTCCGTATAATGGCTAAATATTTCTGGGACAATTCACTTGCAGCATTTTGATCTGCTGACAGTTTCTCCCCACAAACACCTAGATAATGAATTTCATGGCAGTTTTTCCATTGTGAAAGCCATACTTCACTGGCTAAGAATTCTTCTCCACTTTTGACTTTCTTGTGCAACTGCATTGCCTTTCCATCAAAATCAGCCATCTCAGAAGTTTTCCTCTTTGTCATTCTTGCATGAACAGTATCCATAATGCTTCATCAATAACTTCATTTGTTGGTTTCTTCATAGTATACCTTCTTGAGAGCACCTCTTCTGATTGTATTTGCTTACTGAAATCTTGAAGGGTTTTTCAGTTTCTCCCCCAATCATTCATTAT
Organism: Protopterus annectens; assembly: GCF_019279795.1. Taxonomy (NCBI): domain Eukaryota; kingdom Metazoa; phylum Chordata; order Ceratodontiformes; family Protopteridae; genus Protopterus; species Protopterus annectens. Next base: position 87,263,253 of record NC_056737.1, read on the forward strand.
ACTTTTTCCAACATTCAATTCAGCACATATCAAATTTACAGGTTCTCCATTGTCAGTACATTCCAACTCTTTCAGTTTCATTTCAATAGTTAACACATTCCATTTCCTCTTGTTCAAGTTCCTCATTTCAGAGACACAGATAATCTCTAACTGAAGTGTATGCTTGAGAGCTATCAAAACTATGATTACCAGTGTTCTTTTAACTTTATTTTATTTCGGGACAAAGAACTGAAGTAATACACTGTCTCTGAGTACAGTGCACTGCAACAGACAACTAAGAATAAAGAATGACTGACAAACCAACAACAGGTTCATAATTACTGGGCATATTATAGAAAGGAGGGCACACTTAAGAGTGTAGAACCCCTCCCCTTAAAATGCACCAAATAATCAGGATTCAAAAGGGCACTGCAAGATCATCACTCTATCTACATGGTGTGGGATTGTCTGTCGATTATTTAAAACTGTATAGCTCATCAGATAAGGAAATGAAAGCACAACTGCAAGTAGTCAAAACTTTTTCAGATGATATAAGAATGTCATTTGGTCTTGATAAATGTGCAAAAGCAACTTTAAAAACAGGAAAACTGCACATCCAAGAAAACATCAGTTTGGGACAGGAATGTGATATAAAAGAACTTGAGCAAGAGGGAGTGTGTAAATATTTGGGAATTGATGAAGGATCAACAATAAAACATGAACAAATGCAAACAAAATTTAGTAAGGAATATTTTAGAAGACTTAAATTAATTCTGAAAACAGTGTTCACATCTAGGAACAAAATTCGAGCTATAAACCAATTTGTTCATCCTGTCCTAACTTAGTTTTGGAGTGATCGACTGACCCCAAAAGGTGTTGGATAGATTAGATAGGAAAACAAGAAAGGTGCTTCATGCTTACCAAATTATTTATAAAAATCCATGCATAGCAAGATTATATATTCCCCATTCCGAAAGAGGTATGGGCCTCCTTGAAATTGATTACATGTATATATCTGCAGTCATGGGACTACACACATATCTGCTGACCTTACAAGGCCCAAATTTAGTGAAAGTTTTGAAACACGAGGAGAATAAATCTAAGATGACTTCCCTGCTTAGTCTAGCAGAAGCATATTGGTGTCAAGCAGGAATGGAAATCAAACCAAAAGTAGATAAAAAACAGACAGCAACTGAATGTGCAAAAAAACAAAAGAAAGAATATAAGGTGAAGGATCAGATGAGAAGGCAAGAAAAGTAGGGGAGCTGCACAGAGGAGAGACAATATTGACATAGTAAGGAAAGCATGCTGGCACAGTTGCTTATAGTTTAGAATTATTTTTTTTTGTTCTGGGATGAATATTCCCTGATGAGAGCTGCAGGTCTTTTAGTAGGGATACTCTTTGGCCCTCTTCAAAAGGAACCTTGATGATTGAATGGGAGATAGGAAATTCACCCCGGGGATCATATTAGTCACCCTGCTATACAGGGGACCAGGGAAGTAAATATTCTGGGAAGAAATAGCCAGGGAATTGTTATGGCTAGGCTTGTATAGGCCCTAGGGCTGACAGCCTAGTACCAACCTATGAACCTCATGTCGATCAGGATGGAATGCAGGAATGGTTAAGGAGAGGCGAACTGAAACTCAAAGGTAAAAGGTTAATATTGGTGGCCCAAGATAATGTGCTACGTACACATTGGTTTACAAAGTCCATTGAACATGTGGGAGAAACAGACAAATGTAGGTTTTGTAAATCCAAATTGAAAACAGTCACACACCTTGTTGCTGGTTATAACATATTAATGGCAGATGGACTGTATACTGAAAGACATGATAATGTGGCAAGGCCATTGCACTAGGGATTGTGCAAACATGGTATTGAAGTGGCTGAAAAACACTGGAAACATGAGCCACAAAGCATCATAGAAAATGATGACATCTGCATCACACGAAAGCACCCATTACCAACAGTTCAAAAGACAGATGAGAGAAAAACAGATAAAGTGGTCCATGTAAAGAAGACAAAAGTAGCATTGATCACTGTACAGAGAGACACAAAGTCATAAAATATCAAGATTTGCAGGCAGAAATGAGAGCAATGTGGAAAAAAGATACCCAGACATTTCCAATAGCAGCAGGAGCAACTAGTCTTATAAAAAAAGAATCTACAATTGCATTTAGATATGTTACCAATACATGTAACTCTGTACGATTTGCAAAAGGAGTCATCACTGGGCACATTGCAGGTGTTGTGAAGAGCACTTCTGGCTGACATCAGTGATTGAAACAATAGTACTTTCATTAGGAATGGAGTCCATTCCCATCATGGTATTAGAAACCCAAACAACTTGGGAGAAATTAAAAAAATGTGGGAGTAGAATCCACAGCCTTCTGCACCAAAGGCAATTACAGTATGCTCCTAACATTGATTTCAAATTCTACAGCACAAACAGTGACTGCCATTTGCTAAACAAAATTAGTTGCACCATTGAAAACTGACTTAGCATGAGCAACAGTAAACTTCTCTTCCTTTTGAAACACACAATTCCATGAAATGCACTGAAACTCATAATTCCCTGGAAATGTACTAAAACAGATTCACAACCCTTTCAGCCCAAAAAATGACAAATTTTAAATGTTGCTCTAATAGACATAGAAGGTTGCTAGAAAAACAGCATTTGTCTTAGCATGCATTTTCTGAAGGAAATGAAGTCTGAAACTGAAAAGTTTGGCATTATTTGCCAGAAAACCACAAATTTTATGAGGAATAGGCCAAAAATATGAGATACAAATCTGGACAGTTGAGAGGTATGTATATCTCAAGATGTCTTAGTGAAAGAAATCTGGACAAAGTCTGAAATATATGGATACTATGGCCCAAAATAGGGTTATATTTTAACAATAGTACACTGCTGTTTTTAACTTAGAAAGCTGCTAGAATAACAGCAAGTTTAAAATCACAGACACACACACACACACACACACACACACACACACACATATTTAAAATAAGGATAGGTTTTAAATACAGTATTGCTTTGGGTCCCTATTTATGAGAGGGAGACAGAAGGAAAGGAAGTGCTGGCTCATGATCGGAAATTGCTGCCATGCAACAAATGAAGAAATACATAAAACCGCTCATGCAATCTTTTTCCTGAACACCTAATAACATATCTTGACACCTTGGCTGATTAGCACATGATGAAAATACTCTCTTAGTCACAGGCATATGCAGACCACTGCTCCATAGCCACAGTAGTATTGGCTAACTGTTACCAAAAGTAGTGACTCAAAGACCATAGCAATTATTGGCCTAAATCAGTCTAACTTGTGCTAAATAAACCATAGGAAATGGAAATAAATGCTGCTAACAAGTACTACAGAGAAACCAGTCATTAAATAAAATGCTAAAACCTAAAAAGGCAAAGCTTAGCTGGTCATTGGCATGCTTGTGTGGTACAGTAAGTCACTCTTATCTAATCTCACATAACTTGGCACTTAGAAATGTCTCAGCTCACTGTACTGTATGTTTTAATCTTAAAATGTTAAGCTACATATTGAAGCAAAAATGAACTTGCAGTTTTTATTTCATATATCGCAAGTTCATTTTTGTTTCAGTATTCTAACATGTTAAGATTAAAAACATAAGCCGACAAATTCGGAAGTGAGAGGCAGAAGTGTTCTTCTTATCTGTTGTCTGTTCCTAGCGCAATGTGGCCAGTTAAAGTGGAGTCTGGTTAAATCAAGACCAGATAAGCGGGAGTCTACTGTAATAGGCATTTGTCCAATGAACATAGGGGCCAGGAAGAGTTATATATTTGTAAGAGGTTGCCAATGAATGGACAGTTGTTAGGTTTATATACAATGTTAGGGTCTATATTACATCATTGAACTTCAAAAAGTTTGAACGATGTACTATCGAACCCTAATATCCGAAACACTAAAACAGCGAACACAAAGAACAGAGATTTTTTTTCCCCAGGGAAAAAATTGCTGTTCCCTAACAAAAAAAAAAAAAACCTGCAACGTGAAACTTAACCTAAAGTGGTGGGCTTCGCCCCCACACCCACCCCCCTACTTAAATATACCAACTCTGAGATTGCACCACAGTGGAGGAAAAAGCAAAGCCCCGAAAACAGCCCACTGATTTTGTTTCCCTGGGAAAAAAAATTGATGTGCCATGGTTTCACTATTTTCAAGTTTCGGACTTTCAGGTTCGATATTACATCATTGGAACTTGTTGCAGTTCGACAATGTAATATAGACCCACAATGTTATGGAAGTTGTAAGTTAGGTTAGATAATGTAGGAATTCTAGCCACTATAATTCCCATAGGTTAGCGCAGTAGTGGGTTCTGTTTAGAAGGATGGCAGCTAATTGTGCTATTTTTTTGTAGCATTGCTCAAGTTAGTTTAGCAAGGTGACTTGGATGTTGTTATGGATGGGAGCAGAATATGTTAGAGTAGGCAATACGAGAGAAGAGGCAATGTGTTTTCTTATAGTGTCTGAGAAGACGGGCTTGGCTCTACAGACAGAATATTAGGTCCTCATCTACGCAGATGCCTAGCAGTTTAGTATGTATGACAAGTTCAATTTTGTTTTGTTGGATGAAGTTGCTGAGAAGGTGGTTTTGTTGATTGTAAGCTGGTTGGGAGTAAATAGGATTAGTCTGGATTTACTTGGGTAACTGGGCGGATGTCAGCCAGGTTTCTACAAAGGAGAAGGACTCCTGGGTTAGTTGTTGTAGTTTGTTGATGTTTTCTGTGATATAAACAACTGTGGCGCCATCCACATACTATACTAGTGATGCAGTTTTACAGGCTTTATGCAGGTCATTCATGAAGATGTTAAAGAGAATGGGTCCCAAGACTGATCCTTGTATGAGATGTCTTTTTGCCACTTGATAGTGTGAGCTCTGTTTTGGAGGTAGCTATGGAACCATGATATAGCAGTATTGTTGAGTCCTGGGTTATAGAGTTTGTGTAGAAGAATAAATTGAGAGACTGAGTCAAAGGCCTTGGATAAGTCAAGGAAGAGGGCAGACACTAGGTTTCCATCATTCCAATATCTGTTTACTGTGTTGGTGAAACTAAGTAAAGTGGAGAGGTACTGTGGTGGGTATACAAGCTATACTGAGATGAAGAAAAGAGGTAATTTTGTGTAAGACGGTGTAAAGGTTGTGACTTGATGCATTTTTCAAGCATTTTTTATACCAGGGAGAGGATGGCAATGGCCTGTAGTTGAAGAGTTCAGTTGAATGCCTTCCTTTGTGGTGTGGAAGAATGTGGCATTGTTTTTCAGAGTGTGGGGACATATGTTTTTCTGATGGAGCAGTTTATTAGAACTGAGATGGGGTAGTCTATTACTTCTGTAGCCATCTTAAGGTATTCACCAGGCAGATTGTCAGGGGCTAAGGTGGTAGGTGTCAATTTAAGTAATAGTTTTTTATGTAAGTAGTGGGGACAGGTCGGAAGCAGAGGTTATGAAGAGGAATAGTAGGTGGTGCTGTTGTCTGGTTGTTGGTATTATGAGAATTTTGAAATAGTGATGAGACTGAATGAAATGAGAGTTGAAAGCATCAGCACAGCTAGTGGAGTTGTTGTTAGTGTTAAGTGTAGGAGGTGGCTGAGTGGTGTGACAAGAATTAAGCAGCTGGTTTATAAAGGGTCAGAATGTTTTGGGATTTTTGTAGTGTTTATGTTGCAGGTCAATATAGCATGTTTTTTTATCTAACTTAATTTGAGTTGTAGTTTGGCTACTGAGTTCTCTGAAGTTTTGGAGATTTGCTAATGCTTTACTGGATAGCTTCCTGAGTAATTTTTTTGGAGATGTGTCAGGTTGTCTGATGTGCATATGAGTGTAGAGTCATCCGCATATTGTACTAGGGAGGCTTGTTATGTGAATGTGTGGAGTGTGTTGGTAAGAATATTAAAAAGGAGGGGACCAAGAACAGAGCATTGGGGTACACTGGTGGTGACTGGGAGGTATGAAGAGAGGGTGGAGTGCTATTCTACTGACTTACTTATTGGATGAGTAACTTTTGAACCACAGCAGTGTGGGCTAAGATAAACCTAATGAGGACATTCGAAGTAGAAGTTTGTTGAGAAAAACTGTGCCAAAGGCTTTAGACAGACTAGTTTGCCAATATCTGTAGGTTTACTCACAGTATCTATAAAGGTTAGAAGGGCAGTGTTAGTACTAATGGAAGGAAGGAAGCCATGCTATGTGAGGGATAGGAGTTCCTTCTGCACAAGATAGTTTATCAATTGTTTCTGAATACATTTTTCAAGTATTTGGAGAGGGGGATAAGATTGCAACAGGTCTAAAGTTAGTGATGTCTGTTGAATTTCCTCCTTTTGTGTAGATATATAGTGTGACTTTTTCCAGAGATGGAAGGTAGGATTCCTGGATTGATTATTTATAAGGACTGAGATAGGGTAGGCAAAGCCATTGGCTGCTATTTTAAGGTATTCACTTGGAAGGTCATCGACCAAAGTAGAGCATTATTTAAGTTTGTTTCAGAGTGGTATTATGTAGGCTGTGGGTACAGCTTTGAAGGTGAAAGTGGTTATGGTGATATGTGTCTATTTGGCAGGGTAGGGATCAGATGTTGAGGAATCCTTGGTTGGGGATGCTGTGCTATGTATGAAATAAAAGTTTAATTCTATTAGACTTTCAAGTGATGAGTTATTGTGAGAAGGATTAGTGTTGAGTTTTTGGTTGGGATGTAAGATTGCTTAAATGGCTTACCAGAATTTTCCAGGGTTATGTTTAAAGTTGTTCTGCCTTCATTTACTTGCAGTTTAGTACAGTTGTGGAGCATTTTGAAGTTTTTGAGATACAGCTGAGTTTTGTATTTTTATTTTTAGTCTCTTACTTCTAGGAGGTACAAGCAAATATATAGGATATTTAGGACATTTATATTGAATTAATTTACAGCATTATCTAAGGGGAAGGTTTTTAGGATGTTTCAGTTAATAGATGTTAGGGCAGGAATGGATATTTATGGGTTAAACTTGAACAGGTTGTGTGTTGCTTTATAAAGATGCTGTTTAACTGGATGTGTGAGATGTCTGGTTGTATAGACTGGGAGATGGACATTGAGAGAGTCTGGCATTGTACCTATGGTGATAAATATGCTATGATCGAGGCTAATAGGAGTAGTTGTGTGAAACTGTATAAGCTCATGCTAGCTGCAGGGGACTTAGAAGTTATGTCCAACCAACTGATAGTAACATCACTTAGCAGTATTTTTTCTTGTGTAGCTGTATTGTCATCCGGACGGATATAAAGGACAGTAATAGGTTTCAGTTACACTGAGAATAACAAACTTGTGGTGGGTAGCTGTATTGTCATCCGGAGGGATATAAAGGACAGTAATATGTTTCAGTTACACTGAGAATAACAAACTTGTGGTGGGTAATCCAGGTATGTAGTTCACCAGTTTTATTTCTTATGCTTCAATTATTTATGGCAGCAAAAGTTAGATTACCGCAGATGTTACTCTAACTCCACACCATTATGGAGTTAGAGTAGTATATGGAAGAAAATTGTTTGTTGTTGTTTGTGATAGGTGGGGCCAAAATTAGGGTGAATGCCTCCTCCAAGAAGGCTTTAAAAGGATTTTAGTATATTAGTATATTGGGATATTACTGATTCTTGGGGTTTTTTTTGGTTTTTTTTTGAGAGAATTTTCCATTTAATTTTATTTAGATTTGAATTGAAATGGAATTAATTAGTCTATATTTGGGGTAAAATTGAGGGGTGTAATTAAATACATTTGGTGTGATGCTTGGAGAGTTTAGGAAGGTGGTTGGATATGTTGAGAGCTATTATAGAGTCATGGTAGGATGAGAGATGGCCCAGTAGGAGGAGAAGAATACAGGTTAAGCTGTGGATTAGTATGACTAAGTAAAGAGATCTGGATTTACTGATGGCAAGTAGTGGGGATGAAGGAAGCAAGAAGGAAGCAAGAAGTTGCAGGGCTATAGGAAATTTGTGGTGATGGAGTCAAGGCTGGTAGAAGGAAGGTAGGATGGAAGTATGGTCTGTGAAGGAAGAGAGTTAGGTTGTCTTTTGCTTATTTATTTATTTTATTTGACATACGGTAACTGGGAAAGTTTGATTGGGTTAGAAACCAATTTTCAGCAGAGGCAGGGGAGAAAAGCTCCACACTAAAAAGCAGTACAGTAAATATATCACAAGGCAATTAATGACATTTAGCATAAAAATTAACAAACAAAACAGTATAGGAAATATATGACAAAGCAAATAATGATATTTAACATAGACTTAAATAACAAGAGTAGGACAACAGCTTGTATATAGTGAAAGCAGAAATAAGGTGTAAACAAACATTTATATTTAAGAAGATTTACAGGCATGACTAACACATTACTATTTTCAGAAGAATTAAAACCATGTTCTCATTAAGTTAAAAAAATATATAAGGTATACGGATGTAAGACAAGGTGCCAAATACTAACATGTGGACAGCATATAGAAGACATTGTGGCTAGCATATATAGAATATTGACAATTATGAGAAGTGACCATTTAAACAGAAAAGGTGGAGGCTCTGCTCTAATCTACTCCAACCTTCTCTCACTAATCCCTCTACAAACTCCAATTCCAAAATTCAAAAATACTGAACTAACCGCTTGTCTCCTACAATTAAATAAACATAAAAATATTTGCATTATCTCCCTATATATTTCCCCAGGTGACAACATCTCTACCCTTGAAAATATTCTTCACTGGGCCTCAACTAAAATAAAATTCGAAACCTACATTCTAGGCAATGTTAATACTGATTGGAATAAAATCAACTCACCTTCCCCCTCCTTATTCATCAACCTCTACAATTTCTCCCAAGTAATTGATACAACTACTCGCCCTAACAAACACCACCCCCCAGGATCCATCATCGACTGGGTCCTAGCCTCCCATCCTAATAAAATAACTCTCTCTGGTACTATCCCAGACACGTTCAGTGACCATCTCCCTGCTTTCATACATCGCTCAACCAACAATACTAAACACCAACACCACTATATCCACACTCGCAATCTCAGCAACTTCAACCCCTCAAATTTCGCAAACACTTTTAAATATATAAACTGGCAAATCCTATATACTCTTCCCCTTGACAATGCAGTAGAATATTTTAACTCTATCTTCCTGAAAACCCTCAACTCCCAAGCCCCACCAAGAAACAAATGAATCAAGTCTAATTCTGCTCCTTGGCTATCCAAAGAAACTAAACAAATCATTCACTGCAGGGACAAATCCTGAAAGCTCTACCAAAAAAATAAGATGCCTTCTACCTTGCTTCAATACACCCAACTCCGCAACCAAGTAAAGAAACTAATCACCTCAGATAAAAAAAAACTACTACAATAAACTTCAATCCAGCAATAACAAGAACCCAAAACAATTCTGGAAATCTATTAATTCCCTACTCCACCCAGGATCCAGGAATAATCCCTGGCCTGACCCTAGCTTAACTGACTCAGAACTAAGCTCTCACTTCAACACATTTTTTACAGAATCCATAGCTAATCTAACCAAATCTTTTCTCGACAATAATCCATCCAACTCTCTTTCCTCTACTCCCAGCACCCCTAATAACTGTACGCTTAATTTCCAACTCAAACCTGTACCAACTACTTTCATAAAAAGACTCCTATCAAAACTAAAGCCTTGCTCAAATGCCCCGGACAACTTACCCTCCTCCTTCCTCAAATCCGCTGCTGATGGTATTGCTCTCCCTATAAGCATCCTAGTTAACAGATCTTTAAAATAGTCTTATGTACCCAAACTTTGGCGATCTGCCTTCATTCTACCTCTTCACGAAGGAGGCAAAAACTACAATATCTCTAATTTCCGCCCAATTGCCCTACTCTCACCATTATCAAAAATACTTGAAAAATGTGTCAATCACCAACTTATGCCTTTTTTAACTCAGAATCTCCTCATAACTCCTACCCAGCATGGCTTCCACCCTGGCCACAGCACCACTACTACCTTACTATCCTTCTTAGACACAGTAAATCGAGCACGTGATTCTGGATTACTAGTATCCACAGTACTGCTAGACCTTTCCAAAGCCTTTGATACCATCTCCCACAAGCACCTTCTCTTTCATCTCTCCAACCACCATCTCTCCCCTGATACCCTTTCCTGGTTATCCAGCTACCTATCTGACAGATCTCAAGCTGTCAGATGGAAGAACTCTACCTCCTCCTTCTTGCCAACACCCACCGGTGTTCCCCAGGGGTCCATCCTCGGACCCATGCTTTTCAACATTTTCATTAACAACCTTCACTCAATCATCCCTGATACGACAGTTATCCAATATGCAGATGACTCTACCTTAGTCTGTGCCACCTCCAACCTACCTGAACTCCTGACTACAACTCAAACAGCTTTTTCCACTACCGAAAACTGGATGCACCAAAACCATCTCTCTTTCTCAACTCTAATAAATCCAAAATACTTCTCTTTCCTCCCTCCAGAAATTTCTCCTTTGACAAGAATGCTTTCAAAGTCCTTAGCCAAAACAACTCTGCCATTGAAGTGGTCCCTTCTGCAAAACTCCTCGGCATTACCATAGACGAACACCTTACATTTGATATCCACATCCAACAAAACATAAAGAAAACCCATCAAAAACTAGGCATGCTCTATAGAAATAACCGCTTTCTCTCCAACTCCGCAAGACAAACTATTGCTAATACCTACCTCCTACCCTCTCTATTATATGGAGCCCCTCTACTAACTAACCTATCTTCTACCAACACCTCTAAACTCAAAACTTGCTATAATAAAATCCCCAAATTCGCAACTAAATCCAAAACCTCTACTCACCACTGCCTAACCCTACAATCTCTGAACTGGCTGGAACTCTCAAACCTCCTAGACTATTTCCAACTAACCACCGCGCACAAATTAATATTCTATCCAGATAAATGTCCAGCCTTAACAAACATCCTTCCCCCCTTACATCCCAACTAGACCTCAGAGATCTGAACACCAAATTTTAATCTCTGTCCAGAAACCCAAACGCCCTGCAGGCCAACTCCTTCTCTCTTTCACTGTTGGTAAAAATGGAACTCTCTCCCTCCTTCACTCAGGACTACACCTAACTCTGAATCCTTCAAAACCCTACTTTTTTCTTACCTATCCACTAAACATAAATGCTCCTGCTTTCACCCTACATAACAATCTTAAGAATTTCCCCTTTGAGCTCTCCATACTCCTGCTCTTCTCTGCACTATTACCTCTTTTTCTATTCTCTAATTAAACCTAAGCTAACATACTCAGACTAAGCATCTTCTCTCTCTTGACTCCAAGTATTGTATATATTGTAAATATCAAGTAATTCACTGATGCTTATTGTCCAGTCAGTCAAAACTTACTGCCATGAGTGTAAATACCTACAAACTGTGCTACCTATGTCAAAATTGTATTTCAATGTCAATTTATCCACCTGTACCTGATTGCATATATGTATTTACCATTGCATTATGTAACCTGTGTATCCATATATGTATGTACTTACCATTGCATTATGTAACATTTGTAACCATATTGCTTATTGGAGCTTTTCTCCCCGGGCCTCCACTGAAAATGGGCACACCACTGGCCCAGTGGACTTCCCCGGTAATCAAACTGAAATAAATAAATAAAATAAATATATGTTTTAAAGGTGAAAGTTGAAAAGGGATACATCAAATAGTTTATTTTCTTGATAGGCATGGTTACCCTAAGAAGGAGTTACAAAAAAGAAGAAAGATGTGCTAAGTGTAGGGATAGAGGGAGAAGACAGAAATGAGTGGAATACAGGAGTGGCTATCTGTAGTGAAATATGTGAGGGGAAAGGGGGGTGTAAGTTAGTTTAGATGAGGACTGAAGATAACTAGAAGGGGGAGGATCAGGAAGAGGACAGATGGAAGAATGTAAGCAGGAGAAGAATGGAAATAGTAGACAAAGGTGTAATAGGCAGGTAGAAATGTATGAATAGGAACTGAGGTGAGAGAGGGGGTGAAGGATAGTAGAAGGAGGTGAGGCAAAGGTGGGGGGTGTTATAGTTGAGTTTAAAGTGCAAGCAAAGAGGTTAGAGGGGAGAGGAAAAAGGTAGTTGAAGTAGCAAATATGAAGAGTATAAAGAGGTGGAAATGGGGGGGGCAAATGGGGAAGTGGAACTAAGTAGTTTCGGAGGAGGGGTGTATTCATGACTTAAGTAGGAAATTTTTTAGTGTGAATTTAAATCTCTTGATGTTTGATATAGCTCAGATATCGATAGGTAAGGCATTCCATAGTTTATGTTTCTGAAAATGTAAGAAATTAAGGGGTTTGAAAGGATAGATTATGAGGATGTATTTAAGACAGGAAGGAATGAAGGTTTACTTGGGGAAATTAGAAATTTAAATGTAGAATAATATATAGGTACTGTTGGGGAGGGTCAAAGTATGAATGGATATAGTGCAAAGCATTGTGGAAGGGACAAAGCTTGTTGGAAATTATGCATAATGTTGCATGGAACTCTGGAAATAGTAAAATACAAACAGGAGTGTTTGTATGATAGTAGTAAGGTTGTTTGGGGAGGGATAGGAAATGGATGTCACAGGTGAAGTGTGTACATGGGAAGTGTAATGGTAGAGTAAGAGGGTATGGGTGACAATTGGGCAGAGGACAGTGGGCTTCCCACCCCCAGGTCTGTTATTACAGACAACAGCCATTTTATAGCCAGTATAAAGTAATTAACAAGGAGGCACAAAAGAGAACAGGTTTTCTTTCATTTACTGAATGCAGAAATCAGTTAACTAGGGAGACTAAGTAAATGGCATAGACAGTGTGATCTATTGGTAAAGAGAAAGAACCAGGGCCAACTTAGTAAGTAGTTCTTAGAGTGCAAGGGTGACTCCTTTGGGGAGAATGTCACAGCCACTTTCCAGCACAGGGCAGGCATGTATTTGTGTAGTTAAAGTTCATAAACAGGAAGGCTCTTCATGTTAAACTTACTTACATTGCATATTGACAAAATTCTCAGTAAAAACATTCGGGAGTTGGACCTTGTGGCAGAGCTCCTGCAGTATCGGGGTGAGATTGGATGTAGTGACCGTAGGCTCTAAAAGGAAAGAAAAGAAAAAAACTCTACTAAACTGTAATATTATATGGCGGCAATAAAGCTAATACTTATTCCTAGAGATGGATGAAAGACAACAGTGAATAAGAACAAGAGAATATATAACAGGAGAATACATTTTGAACCTCAAGAGCAGGGTCAGTCCACCCAGGCATTCTACTTGTATGTTTTATGAGAATGAAGCTATAACATTAGCAGTATTTCTTAGTAGTTCTCAGCATGCTAATAAAACTGGCTGTTGTAGCCTTGTGCCCCCCCCCCCAGCTAGTGCAGTAATCCTAACTGTCCAATAGACAGTATACATTTAATTCAGATCCCTGTGACTAAATTAAACATCAAGCAGCCCTCTCCGTGCTTTCTGCCTTAGTTTGTATCACTTGGAGGCACACCTGTTTATTTGCATCTCTATACATTCCCCTTCATTGCTAATGTATCTCCCTACTCTAATCTGTGCACAAACTGGCTACTAATAAGCAAGTCAATGTGAAGACACACTCCCAACCTTAATAAACTTTGCTGTCTCTTCTCTCCTTCACTTTACAGGTAGTTTGAATTATTACTTACCCCCTCTGAGGCCTTCACTGATTGATTTCCACTGATTGCCTCTCTGGTTTCACTGGTTTCTTTGCATTCCACCTGGTTTACACCTCTTGTGCTGTCTCCCTCCCCCAATACTAAGTCTATATTAGAATCCCGCTGAGCATGGAGCCATCATTAAATTTCTAGTCTCCCACCAGGACACAAGTGCTCTTCAGCAATTGCATTCTGCTTGCTGGTAAGCCATTAGACCTCAGTAATTTATTTAAAGTGTTCAGATTTGTAAAGTAATACTTACTTTTTACTCTTGTCTTGGTGGGCTTTGCCCTGCTCCGTTTGCCCTCGCTACAGCTCGGGCTCTCTCCCTACCCTGCCCCCTATTCCCTCCCGCCCCCACTATCTCTACATTTATAGTAATCACAGCCACACCCACAGCTCACCCACACATCACCTCCACCAATCACAGCTCCTCAAGTCAGATCACATTATACCACACCAACTTGCTCCACCACAAAATACTCCCAACCACTCTCATTCCCACTAGGTATTATTTACATCACCCTCACTACTTACCCATCCACATATAGTGCAGCCCTATAATTCCTATCCAGACCCCTACCTAGAACCAACTTAAACTTTATAACCACGACTATCACACAACTAAGTCTAGTCTGTCTTCTCATAATTCTTTATAATACCACAAGTTATCACTCTAGCGATATCTCTAAACTTAGTAGCACAACACTACATTATGCACTCTCATATACAGATACCACACATTATAATAATATATACCCACATTTGTTCAAGAACTACATAACGGACCAATTCAGAACTAAGCACATATGCTTTCATTCCTACTCCAAAAAAAAACACAATACTTTCCCACACTCATCACCAAACTCCAACATCTGTATCACCATTTTAACACCAGGCTCACCATAAGTGGGGATATCCACCCCAACCCAGGCCCAACTCCATCCTGTCCAACACAAACTGCTCCAACACAAATGTCAGAACATAACACCCCCACTATTTTCATCCCTGGGCAAATTAACAACAGAAGCAAAACCAACCATCTTTTAATACTAAATAGTAATATTAGAAGTATCAAAAATAAAATACCTGAACTCCAGGCCACAATAGCACACTACTCCCCAGACTTAGTTGCTTTAACAGAAACCTGGCTAAATAAAAACATAGCTAACTCAGAAGTTCTCCCTACCGGCTACAATATCATTAGACAAGACAGACCACTTCGTAAAGGGGGTGAAACTGCCTTACGGTATAAGTCCAGCTTAACTGTACGTCAATTACCAAACTCCTACCCCTCCCCCAATAATTGGGACATACTTATCTCACAACTTCAACTTCACCCTAAAAAAGGTCATCACCACAATTGTGATCTATATTCCACCTGGTAATAAACCTACTAGCCTTGAAAACTTCTTATCCTGGTGTTCTTCCACATACTCACAAAAAAAACTTATTTTGGGGGATTTCAACCTAGATTGGTTCACCTGCATATCAGAACCACCAAGTAATCTAATAAATCTCCATGGCTACCAGCAGCTAGTCCAAATTCCAACTAGATGTGATAAAAAATCTAAAAGGGAAGCCATCCTTGACTGGGTCCTAACTAACAACCCCACATTTTACCTCACGCAGACAGTAGACACCTTAAGTGACTACAACATAATATACCTTATACGTAGTAGAACAAGCATATGCAAAATCACTAACTATATATTCACTAGAAACACAAAAACATTCTCTCCTGAGGTCCTCAATACTTTACTCTGTAACTAAAAACCCTTCCACTTGACCAGGCTGTTGCATATTTCAACAAAACATTTCTACAACACCCAGACACTGTCGCTCCACTGTACAAAATCAAGGTTAGAACCTCTACAAACCCCTGACTCAGTAAAGAAACCAAACAAATCCTCAAGTCCAGAGACACTGCCTGGCTTTACTATTAAAAAAAACAAAGAAACACAAAGCCTAACTAAGTACCAAGAACTGCACAACTGTGCCAAAAAATGCATTAGGCTGGACAAAAAGTCCTACTACACGACATTACAAACTAAATACCAACACAACCCCCCAAAATTTTGGAAAAATGTAAACCAGCTACTAAACCCACCCAAAAGGCTACCCCCAAACCAACCACCCCTGACACTAACGTTCCCATCGAAACACAATTCAACTCCCACTTTGTGACCTCAATTCTATCTTTAGTATCACAGGACAGTTACTTCCTCATTATCCCCCACAACACAAATAACACTAATACAAGCTTTACCCTCAAAACAGTTTCCACCACTTCAATCAAAACCATGCTCTCCAAACTAAAAACCTCATCAACAGCAGCCGACCTACTCCCCAGCTATTTCTTGAAACTCACAGCAGATTCTATTGCTATCCTAGTCTCCACTCTCATAAACAGATCAATTGTTGAAAACTATGTGCCCAAACTCTGGAAAATATCTTATGTTACACCCATACATAAAGGCGGGACCTCCACTGAACTTAATAAATACAGACCCATTACTTTACTCTCCCGCCTGGCCAAAATCCTAGAAAAATGCATTCATACCCAGATGCTAAACTATCTCCTAGATAGGAACATCCTGTCACCTACTCAGCATGGTTTCAGACCTGCCCATACTACCACTACAGCCCTCCTCTGCTTCACAGACACAGTAAACCATCTCAAAAATGAAGGCCTGCAGGTGTCAACTCTTTTTCTGGATCTGTCCAAAGCATTTGACACAGTCTCACACCAAATCTTGCTAAACAAACTAAACCAGTATCACCTATCAAATTCTACTCTTACCTGGTTCCAAAGCTACTTAACTGACAGGTACCAAGCTGTGAAATGGGAAAATTCTCTCTCTCCTCAGCTGCCCATAACTATAGGAGTCCCACAGGGTTCTATCTTAGGACCACTACTATTCACAATCTTCACAAATGACCTCAATACCTCCACACAGCATGCATCTATCATTCAGTATGCAGATGACACTACCTTAATCTGTGCTGCACAAAACATTCCCACCCTCCTGCAAACAACTCAACTAGCATTCTCTGACATTGAAAACTACCTTACCAAAGCCCAACTTATCCTCAATCCAAAGAAAACTCAGCTTATGATTATAACCAGTTCTAACAAAAAGACTGATAACAGTCAATCCACTATCTACTCCACAAATGCTACTCCAATCACTCCAGTGGCACAGGCTAAGCTATTGGGAATAACCATAGACTTCCACCTAAAATTTGATAGTCATCTCAACTTAACTATTAAAAAACTGCATGCCAAACTGGGATCACTCTACTGTATTAAACCATTTCTTACCAACAGCACAAGATCAGCCATTGCTCACTCCCAACTTCTATCCACCCTACTCTATGCATCTCCCATTCTGATTAATCTCAACAAAACTGAACTAAACAAAATGGAAGCCTGCTATAACAGAATTGCCCACTTTGCTGCAAATTGCTCATATAGAACTCATCACTGCACTGCTTTGAGACAGCTCCACTGGCTCGAACTACCCAACCTCCTAGGCTACAATCAGCTCTGCCTCTGTCATTCGATCTATTACCTCCCCAATAAGTGTCCTGCCCTCAAATACCTAGTACAATATCACTCAGTCAAAAGGCCTCTTAGATCATCAAGCAAACTACTACTAGAAGTCACCAACAGCTGCAGTAGCTTTGGAGATACACTATATAGTAGTTCAGTGGCTAAAACATGGAACTCTGTCCCCACTAGCATTCAAAACACATTGTCCAAAGCCTCCTTTAAAGACCTCATCAGGCAACATCTCAAGCAAAGTTGGCAGTGCCATGATTGCTCCCCAGGCTAGTGAAAGCAGATAAGGTACACATACTGAACCTAGAGTACTTGAATAAGTCTTACTCACAAACACTGGCTAATCTACAATGTATGTACTGTACCTGTGTACTATGTATGTATTCTACCTATGTTCCAAATTTCAGCTGTACACCACAAATCTATTATTTACCTTTATTTTTAAATTAATATTTTGTTTGTTCTCTCCACTGTAACTGTTGATGTGCTGCATACTACTGTAAAAACATGTCTTTTGTAATTTGTGTGTATACTGATCATGTCTAAATAGCTAAATGGATCTGTAATTTTTCTATGTGGAGCTTTTCTCCCTGGGCCTCTGTTGAAAAAGGGCCTTTTTGGCTCAGTCAGACAATCCTGGTTAACAAATGTAAAATAAAATATGAAGTATCATAACAATAGAGAGGAAGTAAGAATGTTTATGAATGTAAAGTTAAAATAAGTTTAGCAGGAGGTATAGTTTTAAAGAATCACAGTAATCTTTCCACTAAGCCATAGTGCTATAATAAAGTGTATAGCACTGTATAAAGCAAATTATTGGAACATAGCACTACACTCATAAGCACAATATAAAACCATCTCTTAGTAAATATTCATTGGCTTAATCAATACATCATAAGAGTGTTATATACACCATAATACCAGCAAATGAAATTAATTATGTACTTGTTTAAGGGCAAATGCTCAACATGCATAAAACGTATGTGACTTGAAAGAAATTGATACAAATAGACCACACTATCAAGTTTTTTCATTGTAATAACATATGACACATACCTGCACTGTGAGGAAGTTAGTGACCTGAGTGTAAGAGGAGACAACACTGAGGGGGTCATTCAGCAATACATTCTACTACAGTGACCCTTCCACCCTCAAGTCAAATTATAAAGGAGAGTAATCAGTTTATAACTAGTATAAAGCAAGTAATAAACAGGCACAAAGTAGATCCAATACAAAGCAATTAGCAGAGAGGTACCACGTAGAACAGGTTTTCTTTCATTTACTGAATGCAGAAATCAGGTAGCTAGGGACACTAAGTAACTTACAGTAAACACAACTATTTGAGCTTTTTTCTTTTGATGAATAACAAAATCAACAATGAGTGCATTCACATGTTTTCCCCAATACACTCTCAAACTGACATTTTTCACATTGGCACACACCCACATATATGTGTGTGTGTGCATGTAGATAAGAGAGATAGATATGTGTGTATCAAAATATCAAAACATCAACATATCAAATGGCAAGTCATAGACCACAAATGGCCGATCACCAGCTGAAGGAAAAAAAATACAAAAAGTGAAACTTTCTTATTTACAGGCAGATTTATCCCCACAGCCCCTGCTAATTATATATAACAGCTCCAAGAAAACACTACACTGAGGAAAGTGAAAAGTTCCCAATCCCCATTGTTCTGCAGTATTGCAAAGAAAAAAAGATGATATCTGGGATAAGCTGATTTTCAATCACACATACCATCTTTTTTACTTATGACCAAATGATCGTAACCCATACGTCTATTTATATACATATGCATATATGGGTTCCATTCAGCTGATTGAGAGAAAAGCTCATTGAATGCTTTCAGCAGGCTCCTGAATGAGAGATAGATTGAGTTCACATCTTACACTTGTTATATGTTTGAGGCATAGAGAAGCTATGAATATTGACATCTATGGTGAGAACATAGAAGAAATGAGTTATGATTAGACTTGCCTTATTAGTAGTACATGGATCTTTATCTGTTCTGATATCCTACTACTAAGAGAAAAAATGTGTAAGAGCACAATCTGTTTTATGGCTTTGAAAGCTATGAAACTCTCAGTGGCACAAATAGAGCATCCATAAGCTTTGTGTCCTGCTGTTGAAATAATTGCTTTAAAAGCTTTTCTGTCTGGCAAAATGTTGTTATTTTGTGACATTGAAATGCTTTTTAGGTTTTAAACCTTTTTCAGCTTCTCACCTCTGTTAATGCTCTAACACTAGACTAGAGCTTAACAGCACTGCGTGGTGCTTAAGAAATCTTTGTTAAGCACCTTGTGTAACATAGTTGCCGTTTTCCTGAATTTGGAATGTCATATCAATGCTTTGTGTATGACAACATTGTTGTTGTCACTACTGAGAATAGCTTGGACAGCTTACGTATTCACATGTTAGTTCATTGTAATCAAATATCAAATATTACTGCTGGGTTAGCTTGGATGACATCACTTTTTGTCAGCTGACTATAGTTCCCAAGCTAAACATCTCCTTGTGAAAAATACATATCTCTCAGATGTTTGCAGATCCTGGAAGTCATAAAACAATAAAACACTTCTACATCTCAAACCTAGTAATTACTTTTCTTTCAATACAATGCAAAAAACTTCTAGCTCTAGACATTGTGTCTGCTACTGCACTGAAACTGAGAGATAACATTTAAATCACGATTGTAAAACAATTTAATTTCAACAAATTTCTTGAAGTTTTGCAAGTTAACTCTGTATGTTCTAGTTTCTACAGTTAAAATATATACATTTGCACAAGTCTATAGTTTATTCCACAACCAGTTCCACAACCAAATGATGTTATACCTCAGAACAATTACCAACATAGCAGCCCAACTACTACTAGGAGGAGATATTCTCCTCATCCCGGTCCAACAACAATTATAAACAACAGACTGATCTCCCAAATACCACTTAAGCTCAGACACACTGACCTACTAATACTCAATCTAAACATTCACAGTGTTACAAACAAAATAGATGAGCTGCACTCAGCCATCACCCTATACAACCCTGACATGATACTCATAATTGAGACATGGCTTAAACCACATACCATGGACAACACCATAACCCCTCCCAGATATAACATTCTAAGAGTAGACAGATTCCACACAAAAGGTGGAAGTATAGCCCTAGTTTACAAAATCAACTTAAAACTCCAACTACTCCAACAAGAACTGCTTAACTCCTATGTGCCAAGCTCCTCTTAAACCAGCACAAGCACCTAAATATGCTTGGGATCTATATACCCCTAGGGGACAACCTAACCACATTAGAGTCAATGGCACAATGTGCCTCCCACACCCTCCCCCAAGAGACAATAGTCCTAGGCAATGTGAATATCAGCTGAAACTCTATCCACTCTCCAACACCCACCAATCACATAAACCTATATACTTTTACCCAACTCATTCAATCACTTACACACATTGATAAGTCCTCATAAAGAGAATTCATACTAGACTGGGTCCTCACAAATCAGCCCAACATTGCCCTTCATTGTGGAACACTGCCTAACTCTGTAAGTGACCACAATCCCACTTTCATCCTCAGGCATAAACTTAAATCAGTTAACTCCCCCTCCCTACTACAAACCTGTGCCCATAAAAACTTCCCCACACACCACTTCCTAGAAGCCTTGAAATCCTGTAACTGGTCTCCCATCAAAATGGTCCCACTCGACAATGCTGTAGAATACTTCATCTCCATATTTCTAGACATCCTCAACCAACAAGCCCTATCAAAACAATGAGAATACATAGCAACCCTACCCCATGGCTACAAAGCACAAGGACTTTACTAAAAGAGAGGGATAAGGCATGGAAAACCTGGTGCCAATACAAAACACTCACAACTAGGCAAGCATACCTTAAACTTAGAAACAAAGCTAAGAAACAGGTTAAGACTGTCAAGCAAAATCACTACACTTCCCTACAAAGAAAACATAGTAACAACCCTCAAAAATTCTGGGCCACAATGAACAACATCCTCCAGCTTGGTAAAGCAACACCTCGCCTACCTAATATAGATGGTTCAAACACACATATAGCCTCCAGTTTCAATGACTACTTTACTTCTTCTATACTTAAACTAATAAACAATACAAACCCTAAAAACCTCCCCAACCTCCTAAACACCAGACTAACTTTACCCCCTTCTCACTCAAACCTGTAGCAATATATACCATCCAAAAACTCTTAGCAAAACTTAAACCAACCACCTTTGCTGCCGACAATCTTCCTGCTGAATACCTCCAATTAGCATCCAGAGCCATAGTCTACCACGTCACACTGCTAATAAATAGATCTATCACTGAACAAACCATCCCAACCTTGTGGAAAACCTCTTTCATTATCCCCCTCCACAAAGGTGGAGCATACATTGATCTCTCCAACTATTGACCCATTGCCATCCTCTCATCATTATCCAAAATCCTAGAAAGATGCATTCACCAACAACTCCTCACCCACCTCCTCTCTAATAACCTTTTATCCAACTCACAACACGTCCCCCTCAGCACCACCACAGCCCTAATTAACTTCACCAGCATCTTAAACACATACAGGAACCAATGTAATCTTGTCTCTGACACCTTTCTAGACTTATCCAAAGCTTTTGATACAGTTTCCCACAATAAACTCCTAACCTGCTGCTCAGATTTCAGCCTTGACAGCCCCACCCTACACTGGTTTAAAAGCTATATAGACAGCATCCATTAATCAGTCAGATGGCTTAACTCCCTATCCCCCTCTTTCCCAGTCACAATCGATGTACCCCAAGGCTCCATCCTTGGCCCCCTTCATTCAACCTCTTTATAAATCAACTTCACGCCACTACTGCAAATGCCAAAATAGTCCCATATGCCAATACATCTCTGATCTGCACTGCATCCAACATACAACTTCTTAAAGAAAAAAAAAACAACAATCCTTTACTGAACTAGAATATTGGCTAAACAATTCCAGTTAATATTAAACCCAAAGTAAACACAGCTTATGCTGTTCCACCCTACAAAAATCCAAGACACTACCTTCTCCATATCATCAGCTAACAGGACTGTCATCACCCCAGTCCCAGAAACTAAATTATTAGGATTCACCATTGACCAACAACTAAAGTACAACAAGCATATATCCCTCACTGTCTCCAAAGTCCACAGCAAACTAGGGGCCCTCTATAGCTGTAAGCGATACCTTACTTCCGAAGCTAGAATCATCATAGCAGAACCCATCTGCTAGCAACTATATTATATGCATGTCCTGTATTAACAAACCTAAATAAAACTGACCTTAATAACCTCTCCACATGCTATAACAAAATCATCAGATTCACTGCCAATGCCAGATCACACTCCTCCCACTGCCAATCCCTAAATAAACTACACTGGTTAGAATTCCCAAATTTACTGGGATACCACCAACTCAACCTGGCACACTATATCTTACACTATCCTGAAAAAAACCCTGCCCTGTCCAGCCTCATAACCTTCTACAATTCAAATAGGCAGTTTTGATCTACCAACAAAGCCCTAACAGAAAATATCCAGTGTATAAATAGCTCAGGCGAATCTCTCTTCACTAACAAAGTTGCAAAAATCTGGAATACCCTGCCCTCTGACCTCAGACTACAAAAAATGTGCAACCACTTTCAAAACCCAATTAAAATCCTACCTAAACACCAACCATTTATGTATCTGCAAAGGACCTCCCTGAACTCCCATCCACCTGAAAGAGGGTACCTCCCTTGCTTTAGTCAAACACATGATACTGTACTACACCCTCTCTCTTTGTACATACTGTAATATTGTCTGCATGCCTATACTATACTAAAATTATACATGTCTATAAAGACAGTACTTATATCTGTATTATTAGCATGTTAATCTTTCTACATCTGTACCTTGATTGTCATTATATATATTGGTCATATTATGTAACTATTTTCTGGAGCTTTTCTCCCCAGGACTCCACTGAAAATGGACACTAGCTGTCCAGCTGGACCATCCTGGTAAATAAATGTTAAATAAATAAATAAAATAAATACATTATATACATTTCTGTTCTTTTCCAGTAGGGTACACTGTGGATCTTGTAGCTCAGTACTGTCCAAACCCCGTTCAACACACATTTCTATACTTGTAGTTTAATATACACATAACCTATAGTTCTAATACATTTGTAAGACAAGCATATGAATCATGTTGATATTCACAAATGACATATGATTATTTACAAAATTCCAGATAGCTGAGCTGGCAGTAGTTCCCTTTTGTCGCACTCCCTCCCCCCAAAAAAAACTCAAGGTAGTTTTTCAAGTGACCCTTGAGAAATGTTGCTTGAGAGGCTTGGGTCTACCTGGGAATACACTACGCCATACCCTGTCTTGACAGTCCAGCTGCCTTGGCATTTCTGACCCCAGTACAGTACTGCATATCATATGCCTGCAACCCTAGGCTCCACCACAGTAATTTGGGATTTGGCTAGCAGGCTACCTGGCTACCTGTAGCCATAGTTCCCCTGCAGATTCTTCCTGCCTTGTACTGCAGATGCTCAGCACAAGAGTCTCCCTATCATGGTAAGGTTTCATCATGTTAACATGATATAGTTTGTGCCCCTGCCTCCTGCCTAACAGTTCTACCATGTAGTT
Organism: Protopterus annectens; assembly: GCF_019279795.1. Lineage (NCBI taxonomy): Eukaryota > Metazoa > Chordata > Ceratodontiformes > Protopteridae > Protopterus > Protopterus annectens. The sequence continues at coordinate 87,287,218 of NC_056737.1, forward strand.
AACATCACTGACCTTCCTTACCACCTTGTAGGGTCCCTCCTAAGCTGCCTGCAGCTTGCTATGTCTGAAAAGAATGAGAACCATTACCTGCTGCCCTACAGCATACTCTCTGGCTCAAGCATTCCTGTCATACAAGACCTTTTTCTGCTGTTGGGCTTCTGCCAGGTTCTCCTGGGCGAAGCCCAAGAGTTCCCTGAGCCTTGTCCTGAGGTTTAGGACATATACCACAACAGACTCCTTGTCGGATTCACGCTCACCCTCCCACTCATCTCAAATCAAATCTAGGGGTCTCCTCACCTATGCCTATACATCAACTTGAAGGGTGAAAAACCTGTGGGTTCCTGGGGAACCTCTCTGTAAGCAAACAACAGATGGGGCAAATATTTGTCCCACTCCATCGTGAACTGGTCTGCAAATGCCCATAGCATGGTCTTGAGTGTAGAGTTTAACCTCTCAACAAGATCATTAGTCTGGGGATGGTAGGGGTGGTGTTTAGGTGCTTCACCCCACAGTGCTTCCACAGACAAACCAGCAAGTCTGACATGAAATTGACACCTCTGTCACTCAGTATTTATTTTGGGAAACCTACCCTGCTGAAACTCTCTAACAAAGCATTTGTCACCTTTTCTGCCTCAATGGAGGACAGAGCACCGCCTAAGGGTATCTGGTAGCATAATTTACCACTAGGATATACTTCTTCCCTGTGGAACTTTGGGTACTCAGAGGCCCCACAATATCCATAGCTACCCTCTGAAATGGCTCCTCAATCACAGGGAAAGGAATCAAAGAAACTTTCGCCTTGTCTCCTGCCTTGCCTACCTTTTGGCACTGCTAACAGGTCCTGCAGTACCCTGTTACATCTCTGGAAATCCCAGGCCAGTAAATGTTTTGCATAAAACGTCTCTTTGTACGTTTTATGCCAATATGACCTGCAAAGGGAATATCATGGACTCCTACTACTAGGAGAGCCAGACGGTAGGCTCTGGGCACTACCAACTGCTATATTCTCTCACTCATTAGCTCTCCCTCAGGGGTCCACTCTCTATATACAGTGACCCTTTGTCCCAGTATACAGATTCCTCCTTACCTTGAAAATCAGGTGCCTCACTAGCTACCTCTCTCAGGCCTTGTAACGTAGGGTCTGAGAGCTGAGCCTGTCTCAACTCTCTCTTGGTAACCCTTCCCAGCTCCTCTTCCACAGGATGTCTGGTATTCTCTGACAGCAGTGCCTCATTGTCAGCCTGGGTACTACTACTACTCACCTCTGCCCTTGCAGTCACTCTGTCCAAGGGAAGATCAGTAGCCACAAGCAGCTGTGGCTCACCTTTAGTCTCACTGCTACTGGGTATCTGCCTTCCTGAAGTAGCCACCTCACCAGTCCTGGCTGTAAGTGTGTGGTCTGTCTGGGTCTCCCCCAGGCTAAAAGACCCACATGCTTGTCTCCAAGCCTGACTGCATGTAAACTGCATGCATACATGGTACTGCATTATCAGAATCATTCCCTATCAGTACATCTGCAAGGATACCTCAAGCACACCTACTTGCTTGCTTCCTTTTCCACCCTCCCAGTCAAAGTGAACTGTAGCCAAAGGTATTTGGAATGGGGTCCCACCTAAAGCTGTAATTGGAGTAGACTGCCCAAGCAAGTAGTGCTCCCCTTTAACCATTGCAGGCCTCACAGTGGTTAGGTCAGAAGCTGTGTCTCTCTTAGCAATGGCCTCTTTCCCATTTACTAAGATAAGATATAACCTCTTGTGGTAGTTTGAGTGTCTGTATCAGAACATCGAAGTATTAAAACTTCGAATGTTCTGATATCAAACACTATTCAGCGAATGCTAAGAATAGTGAAGCTGCAGAACAGCGAATTCTTTCATCAGAAAAGAATTCAGTTGGCCGTTTCTGTGGCTTCGCTATTCTTAGCACTGTGCTGGAAAGTTACAGGTTGGGTTCAAGTAAGTGTGCGATTATTTGTATGTTAGGGTTAGGGGCGGCTTAAGTGAGTTAGGGTTAGGGCGTGGGTTAGGTGAGTATGCAATAGTGACGGACCTTAGGGTTAGGGTTTGGGTTAAGGTAAGTGGGTAGATTGCAGTGTATGTTTAGTTTAGTGTAGCGTTAGATGCAGGAATTTAAGTGTATGTGTGTGGTTGCTGTTTGTTTGATGTGCTTGTGTTGTGTGTATGTGTTTCGGAGCAGCAAATTTTTTCCATGGGAAAAAATTTGTTGTTCTGAATGTTCGATATTTTTATGTTTAGATGTTTTGGGGCCGATGAAATAGCATTCACTATTTTCATCTTTCAATAACATGATATAAACGCATAGTTTGGTACCCTTGTTGTCTTGAGACAACTTACTGCTGGCATTTTGTCATTCCCACTTACTGGCTCTCCCACCTTTTGTTCCCCACATTACCTCTGTGGACATTTATATGCTACATGGCCCCACTGATTGCATTTAAAACATTTAACCCTTAGTCCTGGATGTGTACCTGGACTAGTGGCTTCCCCTGCTACTAGCAGACTCTGTTGGGGTGGTCTAGGCTGCCCACCATGGGTTCCCTTAGAGTCATGAGCAGCACTGAGTATCCCTTTCCTGTGCAGTGATGCCCTGCTTGCTAGGTTTAGGCCTCCCTTCTTCCCCACCTCATCTGCAGTATTGAATAACCAAATTTGCATGTCCTCATGCAAAGTACTAAGGGCTTGTTCCCTCACAAAAGTTCTGCCAGCCCTTCAAAAATGATGACCTGACATCCATTTACCCACCTGTAAAAATAAGTGCTTAGTTCAGTAACATATTCACGCACACTTTCATATGCCTTGCATCTGTGCTCATGAAACTTTTTCCTATAAGCTTCAGGTGTTAAAACATTCTAAAAGACCGTTTTTACAGTATTATAATTTAAGCAGTCAGTATCAAACAATTTAGAAATAGTAGTTATAGCTTTACTATGGAATAAGGGGGTCAGGAACCATACCCAGTGCCCTTGGTCAACATTATACTGTTTACACACCCCTGGAAACTTAAAAATGAAACTTTCAAAATTATCCCCCTCTGTAAATTGTGGAAAAAATTTACTGACCTTTGTTGCTTCTGACATTCAGTTACTCCCTTTCTCATTCCCTCCATGCCCCTGGTGAAGAGTCAGCATCTCCATTTCATGTTGCCTCTGTCTCTCATTCTCTTCAACTTCCAGATGTCTCAGTCTCTCTGCTGATTCTAATTTCATTTGTTTCTCCCATTGCAGTCTCTCTGCTGATTCTATTTCCAACTGCTTGGCCTCCAGTTCAAGTCTCTTTAACTCCAGATGGATTATTAAGTCCTCTGTGGAAAGGTTGAACTATCCATTTTCTACAAGTTGTACATCTCCAAGGCCAGCCTGGTTGTCCTCAGAATTACTGGTGCAATACAGCTTTGCCCAAGGCTACAATCATTTCTGCCTTAGTCAGGTTGGCATGCACCAGCCCTTTAGCCTAGAACATCTCAGCCAACTGGCTCCTTGTAAGCTTGCCATACTCCTCTGCTGACATGCTTGCCTACAATACTTGACTAACTAAGTTAACAAAAAAATAATAATAAAACAATTGTGATATGAAACTCTGAATGTTCACTGTGTGGCTGATTGTGAGTACAAGCACCTTTGGTGACCATTGTTCACAGGCTACAGGAATTCAATATCTACACCACTGAATCCTAATATGTAGATCACCACTACAAGCCAATTAATATGTGATGTGGCTATCCCACCACTGCCAACCAATTAATATGTGACAACCCTGCACTGGCATAGTAATCAAGGAGCCTTACCACTGGCAACAGTGGGAAATGTATACACAGGGAGGATGACAGGTACCCACACAGTAAAGTGCAATTTCCCTTAAGAGCACACAGAGATCACAGTCAGTCTTGGGCTGGTTTCTCCCTCTTTCTTCAGATCCCCAATAAGACTCCCCACTGGCACAGCTATAGAGTTGAGTCCTTAGGTAGGGTTCTAAGCCAAGTCCTCCCAACACTCTAACACTCTCTCTGTCCAACCAGTGTTTTGTGTCCCTGCCCAAGTAGCTGACACACACCCACACACACACACACACACACACACACACACACACACACACACACACACACACACACACACACACACACACACACACACACACACACACACACACCTCGAGATTTGATTTATACATGAACACACACCTGGGAAAGGCTGGCACAGGTTTACTAGCTATGCCCTCTTCTGCCCAGACTACAAGGTAGTTATCACTGTCACCAGTACCACCTATCAGCTACTTTCAGGCCCTTAACAAAGGGTGTCCAATCCTACTGTGTAATGCTACTATTAATCCAAATGGTAGTTTTGACCAAGCACCAGCCTATTAGGAGTGACCTGTACAGTGTCACCAAACAGAAATGCGTAAGAGCTTAAATATGTCTCACAAATATCACCCACAATGATAGGTCTAAATATATTTAATAATAAATAATAAAACAAGACAGTACTGAGTAAGTAATCAGTTACAACAGAAGATAAAATCACAGGAAATATTTAAAACAACCTTGCAGGACAGTCTCAAATAAAGAAAGAAAACAGCTATGCTACACTTTACTAAATTCCTATCTCAATCTAAAAGAGTTACTGTGCCTTAAAAACTTACTTACAGCAAGGCAAGTGCAGAAGGTGGTGATGAAAGGATGTTCTTGCTAGGTCAAAGACAAAATACAAAATGCACAGTCTCTCTCTGAGAGAGTTCTTAAATTAATATCAAATATTACTGCTGGGTTAGCTTGGATGACATCACTTTTTGTCACCTGACTTTAGTTCCCAAGCTAAACCCACAATGTAGCATTTGACATCTCCTTGTGAAAACATATCTCTCAGATGTTTTCAAATCCTGGAAATCATAAAACAATAAAACACTTCTACATCTCAAACTTAGTAATTACTTCTCTTTCAAGACAATACAAAAAACTTCTAGCTCTACACATTGTGTCTGCTACTGCACTGAAACTGAGAGAACATTTATAGCACAATCATAAAAAATCTAATTTCAACTATTTTCTTAAAGTTTTGCAAGTTAACTCTGTATGTTCTAGTTTCTACTGTTAAAACACATACATTTGCACATGTATATACTTTATATACTTTTCTGTTCTTTTCCAGTAGGGTACACTGTGGACACATCTTTAAAGCTCAGTCTTGTACAAACCCTATTCAACACACACGTCTGTACCTGTAGTTTAATATACACATAACCTATAGTTCTAATACATTTGCAAGACAAGTATATGAATCATGTTGATATTCACAAATAACATATGATTATTTACAAAATTCCAGATAGCTGGGCTGGCAGTATTTCCCTTTTGACACACCCCTTACAATCTTCTATATTACAGACAACTTCAAAATTTAACTAAAAAAACAAACCAGTCAAGACAAAATACATTTTTACCTAAAGCCACAAAATAGCCCCCACTCTAATCCCCAACAATTTTGGAATACTGTCAGCAAACTTTTACATCCAGGTAGGTCCTCTTCACCTTCTCCCTTCCCAAATAGCTCTGCTTAAGACACGGCTGCACTTCTCAACTCCTTCTTCATTGACTAGATTCAAAAGTTAACTAAAAAGACTCAAGTAGCTCCCCTTCAATTTCCACCTTACCCTATATCCATCTCTCTTAAGCCTATTTCTTCAGCTTATATCAAATCACTTCTCAGCAAACCTAAAACCTGTTCCCCCTTCAGCCGATAACCTACCTCCTTTTTTCCTTAAACTGGCTGCAAATTCTATCTCACATCCCATCTCCATAGTAATTAATAGATCAAGTCAAGAAGCCACAGTTCCTGACATTTGGAAGATATTCTGTGTTATACCCTTACATAAAGGAGGTAACTCCACACTGATCCCTCTAATTTCAGGCTTATAGCCATTCTGTCTCCACTGTCTAAGATTCTTGAAAAGTGTATACACAACCAGCTACTAGATCATCTTCTACAAGAAAATCTCCTAATCCCTACCCAACATGGATTTCTCCCTAAACATAGCACATCCACAGCACTAATATATTTTATGTAGGCTATCTCTAGATCTCATGATAGCAAGAAATCAGTCTCATGTTTATTCCTTGATCTCTCGAAAGCCTTTGACACTGTCTCCCATAACCTACTTCTCTTTAAACTATCTAGCCTTAATTTCTCCAACTGTACTATCTCCTGGTTCTCTACCTACCTCTCCAACAGGTTTCCGTCTGTAAAATGGCTCTCTGCTCTCTCCCCTTGCCTTCATTTCCAAACAGGAGTTCCCCAAGGCTCCATTCTTGGACCCCTAACATTTAACATTTTCATTAACAACCTACACTCTTCCTGTTCGTACTCTTCTTTAATACAGTATGCTGATAACTTTACAATAATTTCCTCCTCAGTCAATCTCCCTCATCTTCTCACCCGCTCCCAAGAATCTCTCCACTTTGTTGAAAAATGGCTAACATCTAACCAACTCCTAGTCAACCTTAAAAAAAAAAAGTAAACTACTCCTCTTCCTCCCACAATCTCTCCAGCACCTCAAATCTACATTTTCTGTCGCCTCCCTCAACAACGCATCTATCAGTGTTGAAACAGACACAAAGCTATGAGTCATAATAGATGACAAATTAAAATTCGATCTGCATATCCAACACTGCATCAAAAAGACTCATCAAAAACCTGGTTTGCTCTATAGAAATGAAAAAGTTGTCACACATGAATCTAAACTCTCTTGCTCAAGGCTATCTACTACCTACACTACTATATGCTGCCCTAGTCCTCTCTAATCTTGAAACCAATCTCTTGTCCAAGGATGAAATCACTTAACAATAAAATTGCCAGATTCCCAGCAAATCAACCCTATTGCTCATACCACTAGATATTACTAAAAATCTACAGTAGCTTGAATTCTGCCATCAAGTCCTTCTGCCTCGGCTACATCTGACTCACTCTATCCTATACCAACCCAACTTCTGTCCTACTCTATCTGATCTCATGTCCCTCTATAACCCTAATTGTGCACTCTGTAGCTCTGAACAACACCTCCTGGAAATTTAGACTCCAAACTTCTCTACAATCACTCCGTTGCCAAGGCATGGAATAATCTGCCTATACATAAGATCAATTTCTGACCGTAATATTTTCAAAAAAACTCTTAAAAAAAAAAAAACTATTAAATTCTTTGGACTTGCTCTTGCTCTGACCCTGCTTAATCTACCTGTTCCTTTTTTCTTTTTCTACCTCTCCCTTTCTTCTATTTCATTTCCTCAACATCTGTTTCAGAACTTTAATTTAATTCTAGCACCTATGCCATAAATATGCTGTATTTCAGTATATCTTGAATTGAAATTGTATGTTATCCTAAACTTACTACAAATATGTGGTTTTAATTATATTGTGAACATGTACGTAATTTTAATTAGTATCTGTGATTACTGTATTTTTACTTAATTAATTGTGTCATATTTTATCATGTATTTATCTTTTGGAGCTTTTCTACTCGGGTCTCCACTGAAAAAAGGGCATCTGCCCAGTCGGACTAACCCGGTCATCAAATCAAATAATAATAATAATAGTAGTAGTAATAATTGCCTGCTACACTGTGGCTGTAAAATCAAATTTTATTGCTGTTTTCATTGTTTAGCAAGCTTTTTGTTGTTTCCATTGTTTAAGTATTTACTGGTATTTTTTCACTGTTTTAAAGATATCTGTCATGCCTGCTCTGTTTTTTTCTGCCAAGCAGTACTTAAATAATTGGTCTGTTAACTGTTTAATTTATTCTTTAAAGCCGCCTGGCTGATTTTTTGCTGTTTTAAATGTTTTTCAGTGTCTCACTGCTATTTTTCTGCTGTGTAAAACATTCTGTATTGTTTTCCGCTGCAACTAGGATAGCTAGTAGCTGTAGCATAGTCCATAGTTTCATAGGTGTGTACTAGGCTAATGGCCCTGGAGCCTTTACAAGCCTAACCCATAGGATTACCCTGACTTTGTGCCACCTGACCTTAGTTCCCAGTGCTTCTGTCAAGTAAAGCCACTAGAGTGATCCTGGGGGTGAATTTTCTATTTCCCTTCCACTCATCAAGATTTCTCTTGAAGAAAACAATCAGCGCTGTTAAGTCTGAAACACAGGACCCTGTACACTATAGTCAGAGAAATGTACCACCACACCGTTTGAACTGTTGATGTCCACGCCTACTGATTCTGGAACTGTTTGCAGTGGTTTGTTTGTTCTTAACACATTTTCCAGGCCATCTTGTATTGGAAGGGGGCCTATCTGTACTTTTCTGAGAGAATTGTGTTGACTGGGACCTGACTAGTAAAGGAGGTCAGTCTAGGGCTTGGAATAAGCATCCTCAATGGTCCTTTTGAAATTTGTTAAGAGTTGTTTTTTTTTTAATTTTAGCTTCCGGTATTTAGGCCTTGCATCTGAGCAGGTTTCTACTTGTTTGTACCAAGCTGAACTGAGGTGGGCTACCAACCACAACTCTGAGCTGAAATACCAGATGACTAGAGGCTTCTGAGCTTCCAAAAAAAAAAAACATAAGTTGTCTTTTTTTGCTTATTTATACTATTTACTGCACTTTATATTGCCCTGCTGCCTACATTTGTACTGTATTTATTTACTGTGTACTAAACTACACTGTTATACTCCAATTGCCTGCTACACAATTCCCTGCTATAAACAAACTATACAACAGAAGGAAGAAACTGTTGCAGAAAAGAGGAAAATCCCAGAATGCAAAAAAAGTCCTCACCAGCCTCAGTAAGAAGCTGAGATCCCTCATAAAATCCTCAAAAGCTAGTTACGAAAATAAAATTGCCAAAGATTCCAAAGACAACCACAAAGCATTCTACAGTTATGTCAAGAATCTAAATGGCAATGCTCAGATCTGCTCTAAGCTACAACAGAATGGCATTAAATATACTGATCCCAAGGATATTGCCAATATCCTGGCAGATCGATTTAGTGCCAACATCACCCCCCTCTCACCCCCTAAAAGGCCCATCTCAATACCAAAAGATTGCCAAATTCTGATAATCACAGCCACACAGGTAGAAACTGCACTCTCCAAAGCTAAGAATACAACATCCATGGGACCAGATGACATCCCAGGCTGTGTACTAAATGAACTACAAAATGAACTGGCACCTCACCTAAGTGTCATGTTTAATCATAGTCTCACCTCAGGCTTCGTGCCCACTGAGTGATGCACAGCTACAGTTATCCTGCTCCACAAGGGACGATCCGCCTTGGATCCCGGGAACTACTGTTCCATCAGTCTGACAATCCTGATCTGCAAGGGCATGGAACGCATTATCATGGAACTTATAAACAATGACATTGACAACCTTCAAACACTGGACCCCACCCAGTTTGGGTTTGTGAAGGGCTGATCTTGTCTCCTGAATCTGATTGACTTCTTCGAATCAGTCTCCAGAGCTGTGGACGAGGGTAAGGTGGTCCACACAGCCTATCTGGACCTCGCCAAGGCCTTCGACACCATCCCCCACTCTGGAATCATAGATAAACTTACTAAGCTGGGCATAAATCCCTACATCACTTGATGGGTTGCCAACTGGCTTACTGACAGAACCCAGACTGTAAAAGTAGCTGACTCCAAATCCAGCTCCAGACAAGTGACAAGTAGAGTACCTCAGGGTTCAGTCCTGGGACCACTCTTGTTTGGCATCTACTTCTCTGAAGTACAGGCCAACATTAAGGGACTCTGGCTAACAACGTTTGCAGATGATTGCAAACTGGGAGCCATTATTGAATCCCCAAATGATGTGTATATTCTACAAAAGGGCCTTACAGAAACAGATGCCTGGTGCCAGAGCTATGGGCTCAAGCTTAATGCCAAGAAATGTATTGTTATCCCCTTTGGAAAAAAAATGTACCCATGAATTACCACATAGGTGGCAGGACACTAAAGATCGAAAGTGTGATGAGAGACTTAGGGACACAGGTGGACAATGGTCTCACTTTCGATAACCACATCGCCACAACAGTCAGGAAATCCTTCTATGTGGCACACCTCATCACTAAGGGCTTTTTATCCAGAAAAAAGGAGGTCATTGTCCCACTGTACTCATCCCTCATTAGACCCATTATAGAGTATAATGCCCCATTTGGTATGTACCTCACAAGACATCTGAAACAGCTGGAAAGGCCACAGAAATACCTCACTAAAAGGAACACAGGCCTAAAGCAGATGCCATATGCTGACCGTTTAAAAAAACTCCAGCTGTACTCTGTGGCATATCGTCTACTCAGAGGCAATCTCTGCTTAACATACAAGGCCATGTCAAACCCTGAGCTGTTGGACATGCTCCACTTAAAGAAATCCCAATCCCTCAGAGCCACACGCTCCAGGGATCTAAACCTTGTCATCACAATGAACAAAACATGCTGGAGGGATAGGTTCCTGACCCAGAGACTCCCCATACTCTGGAATAGACTGCCCATACATGTCACGCAGAGTGCCTCATTGGTCCTCTTCAAAAGGAACCTTGATGATTGGATGGGAGATAGGAAATTCACCCCGGTGATCATGTCAGTCGCCCTGCTAGACAGGGGTCCAGAGAAGTTAATATTGTCGGAAGAAATATCCAGGGAATTGTTATGGCTAGGCTTGCATAGGCCCTAGGGCCGATAGCCTAGTACCAACCTATGAACCTACACTGTGCATGTAAAATCAAATTTTATTGTTGTTTTCACTATTTAGCAAGCTATTTATAGCTTTTTATTGTTTCTACTCTTTGTTAAGTATTTACTGGTATTTTCTTCAATGGTTTAAAGGTATCTGTTCTGCCTGCTCTGGTTTTCCAACCAAAGAGTACTTAATTAACTGATCTGTTAACTGTTTAAATCATTCTTTAGAGCCTCCTGGCTGATTTTCTGCTGTTTTAAATGGGTTTTTTTAGTGTCTTACTGCTATTTTTCTGCTGAGTTAAACATTCTCTAGTGTTTCACACTGAAATTCACATAGCTAGTAGCTGTAGCATAGTCCATTTCCAGGTCTGCTGCTTCTGGAACTGTTTGTAGTGATTTGTTTGTTCTGAGCACATTTTTCAGGCCATCTCGGACTGGATGGGGCTATCTGCACTTTTGGGAGAGAATTGTGTTGACTGGGGCCTGACTGGTAAAGAGAGGCCAATCTAGGACTTGGAGTAAACATCCTTATTGGTCCTTTTGAATTTTGTTAGAGCTTTTTTCAAGTTTTAGCTTCTGGTATTTAGGCCCTGCATCTGAGAACGTTTCTGCTTGTTTGTGCTCAGGGCAGCACTGCACACTACCATGCAATTTTGTGCCAAGTTAAATTCATCAAATTTTCCTTTAAAACCCAGGTAGAAATTTCCATTCGCCAAGCTCCTCCTTGATCGGTTCTGAAAAGCCACTCTTAGTGACAACAGTCTTCAACCTAGCATTATAAACAGTTGGACTACTCTTGTTTCTCCTGCCAACCTTGTTGACATGGGTCTTTTGACACAGTATAACAATTGCCTCATGTACACAGACAACCCTCTACTAATAGCACAGTCTAGTACAGAGTGCGAGAGATGTATTTACACCAAGAATCTGGAATCTGTGCTCTCTCACTCAAAACAGTAACACGGAGAAGGTTATCAACTCACCCACCACTACATATTCACATAGAACCACTACTCATACACATACCACTATGCTAACACATAGTACGCATCAAACACATAACTCCACATACATAGCAGTTCTCTCTAAAAAACTTACCAAAACACCACAGACCTCCAAAACACAAGTCTGCTGCAGCTAACACAGTCTCCACAGCATCCCGTGACACATAGCAACACCAGTTACTCATCCACCAAGCCCATAAGGTGTAACACTAAAAACAAGTTTTCTTGTCATTGAAGGCTCAATAGTGAGACACATGGATGTTCCATTCACCAGGTTGGACAAGGAGAAAGTCACAATTAGCTGCTTGTCCGGTGCCAGGATCCGCCAAATCAGGCATGCACTCATGTCTCTCAGCAACAAGTACTGTTATGACTCTGTCACAGTTCATGTTGATGTGAATGACCTGAGATGTACTTCATTGGACTATATAAAGAGAGACATGGTCGAGCTCTCTGAGTATGTATCCCAGGCAGATATGTCCCTAGCTTTGAGCAGCATACTATCCTCACCCAGAATGATGACACAGTATGAACAAAAAATGATTGACTTCAATAATTTGCTTAGTTTTTGGTGTCATTCCAAGGGGATCCAGTTCCTGTCTGCCTGGAAAGCCATGGTCATGACTTTGCCAGAGATGGTTTGCACCTGGTATCCCTAGGCGTTTGAGTGCTGGCAAAGGCTCTTGCCTCCCCCACAGTGCCTTTTTTAGGCAAGGTCTTGAAAACAACATTATCAAGGTGACATTAACCAAACACAATAAAATAAGGGTCATGCTGCTAATGCTAGAAGCTTAAACCAAAACCTGCACTCTCTGGAAGCACTTCAATCAATAGAAGATGTAGATGTCTGTGCAGTCACAGCAACCTAGTTTAAGACCACAGAGAGTACCCCGGCCCTACAAGGTCACAGTGCTTTCCACACTTTTACACCACAAAATGAGCATGTGAAAACCAAAGGAGGTGGTGTTTCAATCTATATTAGAGATAAATTCACCTCACATCTAGTTAGACTGGACAACTCCATGGAGTTACTCCCTGTCCAGGTAACGGTGGGTAAGACCCCCATTCAAGTCCTAGCCAGTTATAGATCCCTCTATGGATCACTACACCCATGAAGCCTACTTAACCAAACTCAAGACAATCCAAAATTTACCAAACACAGTGGTCATGGGGGATTTCAATTATCCCACCATCAACTGGGAAACCTACTCTAGCCCAAACTCGCTAGCGCAAATTTTCCTTGACTTTGTGAATTCAAATGCCCTGGAGCAAATTGTCTATACCTCGACAAGAGAAACAAACATTCTAGATCTGGTCTTCACCAACATGTCAAACAGGTGCACTGCTGCAACTGTTGGACCCTCATTAGTTAAAATTGACCACAAATCAGTCAACTTTGAACTGACACTAGCACCGGAACTCAAAAATGGTGAAATAAGACTAAACAACTTCACCAAGGCAAACTGTACCCTCCTAGGTGAAAGTATAAATGCATTCCAAGCCCATCCCAAGCTAAAAGTGGTAACTACACCAAAGCTTACACTAAAACCCTGTACAGTCACTTGCATAAGTGTATAAACTCGGCTGTATCAGATAAAATCAAACCCAGAGCCCCAAGTAAATTCAAGATGTCATGGTGGACTTCTAGCAACAACAAACTCTACAATAAATGCAAAAAGTTGCTGTCCAAGAAAACAAAAACAAGGACCCAGCAATGGAAAAAACCCTCCTCAGCCTTAACAGGCAAATAAGACAACTTGTCAAATCTTCCAAAACCTCCTTTGAGAGAAACCTAGCAAGTACTACCAAGGATAACCATAAGGCCTTTTACAGCTACATATGTAACCTAAAGGGTAGGACCCAAGCATGTGCAGAACTGGTGGCCAAGGGTATCACACACACTGACCCCACAGAGATAGCAAACCTGCTGGCTGATAGGTTTGGTGAAACTTTCACTCCCTTATCCCCTCCTAACTTACAACAAACCATCTCCCAAACCCCTTCCCCCACCTTACATATTTGTAGAGCAGGTCCTCAAAGCCCTGTCCTAGGCAGAGAACATGGCCTCTATGGGACCAGATGGCATCCCAGGCTGTCTTCAAACAGGCTAAAGCATGAACTAGCATCACCATGAAGTACCATTTTCAATTACATCCTAACCACAGGCTTTGCTCCTGCGGAATGGAGAACAGCCACAGTTATTCCCCCCCACAAAAGTGGCCTAGCAACAGACCCAGGGAATTATAGACCCATAAGCCTGACCAGCCTCATCTGTAAGGCCATGGAAAGTATCATTATGGACCTCATAAATAAAGGCATAGGTGATCTCTAAACCCTGGATCCTACCCAATTCAGCTTCATGAAGGGCAGATCTTGCCTGTTAAATCTGGTGGATTTCTTTGACCAAGGCCACTGATGAGAGTAAATCTGCACACATAGTATACCTCAACTTGGCAAAGGCTTTCAACACAATCCTGCACTCAGGCATTACCGATAAACTGTATGTAAACCCTTTCATTGTAAGACAGGTTGCCAATTGGCTCACAAACTGGACACACACTATCATTGTGAGTGACTCCACATCAGTCAGCAGACCTGTTACCAGGGGGTGCCACAGTGGTCAGTGCTGGGTTCCGTACTGTTTGGAATAGGGTCTATATTAGAACAACGAAACACCTAAACATTGACACCTAATGAACGAAATCTGAAATGCATGAATGGCCACTTCAGCAAATTTTTTTTTACAGTGAAAACATTTGCTTGGCCGGCCAACAGGAAAACAAACTTTCAAACCCTAACCCCCCAATGTGGAGGCTGTGCCCCCCACACCCCCCTAACTAAATATACCAAGTCTGAGATCGCTCTACACTGGAGAAAAGGGCAAATTCCTGATAATGGCCAAGCAAATTTTTTCCCTGTGAAAAATTTGCGGAAGTGGACGTTCATGCTTTTCGGATTTCGCTCATTAGGTGTCGATGTTTAGGTGTTCAAAGAGATGGCGTTTCGAGGTACTGATATAGACCCTTTGGAATATACTTCTCAGAAGTTCAGGTCAAAGCTAAAGGGTTGTGACTGACCAAGTTTGCAGATGACTGCAAACTAGATGCAATCACTGAATCCCCAAATGATGTCAGTATACTCCAGGAGGGTTACATACAGACCAACAACCATGAGTCATGGTCTCAAACTGACTGCAGAGAAATGCATCATCATTCCCTTTGGCACAAACAATGTCCCTTCACACTATCAGATCAACAACAATACCATAAGTACCCATGAAGTGATAAGGGACCTGGGATCACAGGGTTACCATGACTTTAACTTTGATCACCACTTGTCTACCATTGTAAGGGAAAGCTTTCCATGTAGCTCACTTGATGAATAAAGGCATTACTTCAACAGCAAAAGAAGTTATAACTCCTCTATACTCGGTACTTATCCAGCCCATAATTGAGTATAACTCCCCATTCAATATGTACTGTACTAAGCACCTGCAGCAATTAGACAAACATCAGAGGTTTCTAACAAAGAAGATCAAGGACCTCCAGCATGTGCATTACACAGACCGACTAAATTCCCTGTCACTATACTCCGTATTGTAAATACTTCTTAGGGGAGACTTATGCCTGGCCTACAGAGCAACCCAAGACCCAAACCTAATGAACTTATTGCATATCCGTAAATCAAATGGGTCTAGGGCTACCCGTTCCAGGGTAATGTAATTTCAGAGCTAACCTGTAGATAAAATATAACATTATTTACTTTATAAATGAGTTTTTGTACAAATGCCCAGTTAATCTTAACAAATGTATCACTATCTTTTAAAAAGTCTAATATGGCTTTATTATAATTGCTCTTATCCATAAGTATAATGATTCCACCTTTATCTACTTGCTTTATAATTAATTCATTAATAGGGATGAGGCATTGTTTGAAACACAATAGAAGATCTGACCAGATAATGAATTTTATTAAGAGCAACTGGTCCACGCTGGCGACAATCCCTGAAGTTAAGAATGTAGTAGGTGATAGACCACAATTTACATTTAAAAGAAATAAATATTTAAAAGAGCAGCTTTGCTATAAAGTATTACCTAGAAGAAAAGCAATGGAAACTAATATAGATTGTACAATTCCATGTTATAACTGTTAATTTTGCGCATATATTACTACAGAAAATATGTTTTATCATCTGACTACAGGGAGAAAGTGTGTTTTTAAGTATTTTGCTACTTGTAATATGAAAAATATAGTATATTTAGCTACATGTACAAAATGTACAGCATTTTAAACAGGTAATAGTAATAAAAAATTAAAAGACCGAATATGTGCAGATCTGTCTGGTATTGGAAGAGAGATGAATACTAATATCTTGTTTAAACATATAAATGTGAAAAATAGGGAACATATTTTTAAATTTAAGGTACTCCAAAATGTTAATTTATCGCCAAGAGTTGGGGACTTCATTACACAAACAGAATTTGCAGAGTGTAAATGGATTTCTCTATTAAGGGCTGACTTAAGGGCCTGGTTTAAACACTACTGTTAGTATTAAGCCAGTTCTGATGTTTAAACATAATCGAATGTGATTATTTAATTGTTTATTGTTTATTTATTATTAATATATACAAAATGTGATACTTTGTAATAATCTTTCCCTATGTGCGTTGTATATACTAAATATGTTTTTTTGTGTTCTTTGTATATTCTAAATGTATTTTTGTGGAGCTTTTCTATCCCGGGCCTGCTCTGAAAATTGACTCTCCTTGGCCTAGTGGACTTTCCTGGTAAACAAATGCCAATAAATAAATAAATATAGGGTGTTCTATGGCTGCGACTTACTTTGTATTTAATAGTTTTATTAGGGCTATAACTGATTAATTGTTTAGGGTATTTAAGAAGGTTCTGAACAACAGTATAACTGTTTACACGGAAGAAGAGCAGTTTTGCTTGAAAGCTTTGTTATTTATTAAAACATTTATTCCTTTGAGTGGTCATGCCTTTTTTTTGATATTTTTGGAACTTGGTTTGTGGAATAGACACGTTTGAATGTTGTAACCAATTTTTAACCACCCTGAATAGTAAAGAATTGAGGGTTCTATGCTTGAGGAAGATCATTTCAACTTAATGAATACTAAGCAACCGAAATATATGCTTTTAGCTTATAAAAGCACTGTTTGGTGAGGAAGCATGCTGTTCTATGTGATGTATTATAAAAATGGTGCTTATAAATTAAAAAAATGTGACAATGTGTGTAAAACCTTCTGTGCTGGAATGCCTGCTCTATACATTATAATAAAACACAGCACACAACACCAGAAACAAAGTAGAAACACCTGCTGTGATGAGTGTGGGTGAGGGGGTGTAGGGGGGCTTGCCTCCCTGCAGAAACGTTTTTATGTTTTGTTTTGTTTTTTTCATTCACTCAGTCATATGGTCTCGACTATATGGGTTTCGAGTTTTTGGGAATTCGATAATTTAAAGTGAACCCATATATATATATATATATATATATATATATATATATATATATATATATATATATATATATATGTGGTATGTGTATGTATGTGAGGGTAATAGCTTCTGTTGAGCAGACTGTGTCAAAACCATGGACCATTAACCACAATCCAGCAAAAACTGATTCATTGACTACAGCGAGTGAAGAGAACATATGATGTTTCCCCTTGTAGGACCCATCCTATGTTAAAAGGTGTTTGTGAGGTTCATCGAGTTGGGTTTTGCTGGATTGTGATCAGAGATATGCAAAACAAGCACAATCCAAGCAGCAATACGATTAATATCATATGTGTGTATGTATATGATTAAAGGCTGCCAAATGATTTATAAAAACAAAAAAGCTAACAAATGACTTATAAAACAAAAAAGCTACCAAATGACTTCTCACAATCAAAACAAAATATGAACAAATAGGTGAGAAATTGCTAATTCACTGCTGGCTTAGCACCTATGTCCTTCATAGATAGGGGCAACAAGTAAATGTTTTAACATTTCCTAGTTCTGCCCAACTTTAGGTTATTCATACATACATTCCCAAGCTAGAAACTACCCTGGGAATGTAAATCTAGGCTGCATGTTGCACTCAGCACTGTTTACTATTACCATCTGTCTCGCTTATTTATACTTACACTCTCACACATGCAGGCACTCAAGTAGACGCGAGCACACATGTACATACGCACACACATGCACACACACACACACGTATACACACACAGACACACAGACACACACACACACACACACACACACACACACACACACACGTGCACACACACACACGTGCGCACACACACACACACGCACACTTAGACAAGTGCACATGCGCACGCGCGCACACACACAGACACACACACACACACACACACACACACACACACACACACACACACACACACACACACACACACACACACACACACCAAAACAAATGCAAACATATGCACAGGCTTTTCTTTTTCTTTTATTACTTAGTTTTTGTTTTACTTGAAAACTCACTAAACAGCAAAGCACTGTTTAGCAAGTGGAAAATAATATAGCAATAACCCATACTTGGGTGTGGGTAATGCTGGATTTACCCACGGTTGGCGTGGTTTGGCCCCGAGGGCGAAGCCCGAGGGACCAAACAAAACCAACCGTGGGTAAATCCAGCATTACCCACACAAAGAAGTGGGTTATTGCTATTATACAATGACATTATTTAAGAAAAAATATAATTACTTTTCTTAAATAATGGCATTGTATAATGCCTCCTTGCTGCCCTTCCGCAGCTGTCTGGTATTCCATGGAAGTTCTGATGTACTGCGCATGCCTATGCAGTACATCAGAGCTGTGGGCAAAAGCAACGGAGAAAGCAAGATCTCCGTTGCTTTTTACTGTTTCGCTATGTTAAATGGGTTTAACATAGCGAGACAGCTTTAAAAAAAAGCAATGGAGAATCTCCGTTGCTTATTTTAAAGCTGTCTCGCTATGTTAAACCCATTTAACATAGCGAGACAGTTTTGAAAAAAGCAACGGAGAGAGCAAGATCTCCGTTGCTTTTTACAAACTGTTTTGCTATGTTAAATGGGTTTAACATAGCGAGACAGCTTTAAAATAAGCAACGAAGATCTCCGTTGCTTATTTTAAAGCTGTCTTGCTATGTTAAACCCATTTAACATAGCGAGACAGCTTTAAAAAAAAAAGCAATGGAGAAAGCAAGATCTCCATTGCTTTTTACACACTGTGTCGCTATGTTAAAGGAGTTTAACATAGCAAGACAGCTTTAAAAAAAGCAACGGAGATCTCTGTTGCTTTTTTTAAACCTGTGTCGCTATGTTAAACTCCTTAGCATAGCGAGACAGTGTTTTAAAAAAAGACTTATACTAATGGAAAAAGTCCGGGCGACCGGACCTTTTTCCATTAGTATAAGTCGATTTACAACGTGCGTGCTGGCCAATCAGCGTGCACGTTTTGGAATATTAATGGGGGGGGTCATGGTATAATGGTACTGTTTGGATTTTAATTGTCTGAGCTTCACAGCAGCTTAATATTTTGCTTTGAAGCATCGGACTTGTTTTAACATTTCCTAGTTCTGCCCAACTTTAGGTTATTCATACATACATTCCCAGGCTAGAAACTTCGCTGGGAATGTAAATCTAGGCTGCATGTTGCACTCAGCACTGTTTACTATTACCATCTGTCTCACTTATTTATACTTACACTCTCACACATGCAGGCACTCAAGCAGACGTGCGCACACATGTACATACACACACACATGCACACACACACACACGTGTATACACACACACACACACACACACACACACACACACACACACACACACACACACACACACACACACACACACGTGCACACACGTGCACACACACACACACACACACACACACACACACACACACACACACACACACACACACACACACACCAAAACAAATGCAAACATATGCACAGGCTTTTCTTTTTCTTTTATTACTTAGTTTTTGTTTTACTTGAAAACTCACTAAACAGCAAAGCACTGTTTAGCAAGTGGAAAATAATGGCACTGTTTGGATTTTAATTGTCTGAGCTTCACAGCAGCTTAATATTTTGCTTTGAAGCATCGGACTTGTTTTTCAGTGGGCATTACCTGTATACTAACACCTTGATAGAGAATGTTCATAGTCAAGTAAGCTTTTAATGTACAATTTGCCCATTCTCTAAAGAGAAATACAACATTTACAAAACGCTCTATACACCACACTGTTTTCAACCATATTGTTTAGAAAATGTTCATTATTTATGCATCACAGCATTATTTACACAATTTAACACATCATAGATGAAAACTGCCACACCGTGTTACTCTGATGGCCCTCCAGTTTAACAACCTCAATTTCATGCCCACCAAGTGGGCTGGGAGCCCTATACAGCCCATCTGCATCACAGTGAGTTAAGTATGACCAGTATTTCACAGTAAACTTAAATGGCTGTAAGGAGAGAGCCCAGACATAAACTTTAATATTCCTATCCTGTTGCTTTTGTAGCCATATTGGAAGAGAATGGTTCATCATCAATGTAAATCCATACCCAAGAGAAAATATTTTCTTGACAAGAGCAAGCATTTCCTCTTGACTTTGGAATATTGGGTAAGTGCTCTGCTGAGCTTGCGACTAAGAAAAGATATAGGGTGTTAGGGTACTCTTCATTAAAGGCTTGTGAAGGCACTGCTCCTTAGCATGTCCCTGACATATCAGTATAAACTTTGAATTGTGCACTGAAATTTGGGGCTACAAAACAATGCTTCATTCAACTGCTTAAGAGCATTGTCTGCTACTGGTGTCTACTTTACTATAAGGAACATCTTCCTTTTTGTTAAATCTATAAGATGGCATGCTGTAGAAGCAAAATGGAGTACAGATTTTGATAGCACCTTTAGATCAATATGCAAGTGTGCCTTTAAGAAGCTTTCCAGGGGCTTGCACAAGTATATAAGTACTGAGCATGTGCGAGCCTGACTGCCATTTTGTAGTTAGCTGTTCAGATGTAATCATGTTTGTCAGCGTAGTCTGTCAGCTAATCAGTTCATTTATATTTTGTTATACTGCAATCCATCTTGATGTATTTCTATGTAATAAAGTATATAAATGAACTACCCCATCTGTTCATCATCTATACTAGAGAGGGACGAGCGACATGGTGCCAGAATGGGATCCAGGTTCGAGACCGAGAGGCATTCAGTTAAGATTGGAGGAATATACAGGAGTGAGTCATTCTCTACTGTATGTATAACTCACAAAACAGGTCAGAAACGCATTTCAGCTATTAAAACTTGCTCAAATGATTTCTAATTTGCAAAATATGAAATGAGGCATTCAGAACACTCTAAATGAATTTCTAAGTAACAGAAATGTCTGGTACGGCAACATATTGATATAAATATTCAAAAGAACTATGGAAAATGTTTGAAATAAAGTCTGAATGGCATAAAATAAAATAAAGGAAATGACTGCATTTTTCCACTAAGCACAACTTTTTCGCATTAATCAAAGTTATGTGAGTTGTGTGAAGCATATGAAGTGTTTGCATGTTTGTGCAGTATTACAGTACAGTTAGTCAACAAAATATAGCCATTTCAAAGCATATTTCACCAAGTGCAGTATTTTGAAGAATTTATTGTGCATTTAAATGTTATTACAGGCACACATAGCAGCTTGTTTGTGTATAATTACAAGGGCCATTTTTTACAGTGTGTTTGGGCATAATTTGTTGCATGGCTGAAGGCTTTCGTAGATCAGCTCCACTTGTGTTTGACAATAATATTGTAGAGAATTGGAGAGTGTTTGAGCAATTTATGTTTTTATGTTATTTACTAGTATATAGTGGAGCTTTTCTCCTCGGGCCTCTGCTGAAAATGGACATGTATCCGGCCAGACTAGCCCGGTTAACAAATGTAAAATAAAATAAAATAAAAATAAAGAGTACAATATTTTCAAACAGGCTACACTTTCTGATAATGATGACCATACAATGGCATTTATTCTGCTTACTTTAGCTGGATCAGAAGCCATAGAAAGAGAGCATTCATTTGTGTATGAACCTTCTATGTTTACAGGAGAGGGGGAAAACCATCATATAGTTGTACTTGCTGATTCAAAGGGAAGACCCCGAGTGCTTAAAACATAAATTTAGAGAAATGTGTAACCCTCAAACAAATATTACAACAGAAAGGCACTTATTTTACACAAGGGATCAAAAGCCTGGTGAAACTTTTGCAGCATGTATAACAGACTTGAGAAACAAAGCTGAAACATGCAGATCTGGTGATTTAAGGGGTGAGCTGATAAAAGACAGGCTTGTGTGTGGTATTAAAGATGATGCTGTGGAAAGATTTTGCTTTGTGACAGTGATTTAACTTTGAATAAGGCCATTGAGATTTGTCAGATATGTGAGCTTACAGAAAAGCACACAAAATATGCTTACAAATAAGAGATGCATGCTTCCAGTAACTTTTAAGGCCGATGTTGATAGTATGCAGCACATGGTTAAAAGAAACAGGCCCAAGTACATGGCAGCAACTGTAACCCCTGCAGCAGTCATTGGTAAACACCAGAGCTTTCTTGTAAATTCCAGAGTACGCACAGTCTCAGTGAAGCATGAGTGAATGAGCAAACTCAAAGAATGGCCTTCCACCCAGTTTCATAGTCAACTGTCATAATTATGGTGGAAATCATAAGTATAAAAGGAAAAATGTTTAGCTTTTGGCCAGCAATGTCACAAATGTAATAAGTGGGGATAGAGCATTTAGGAGCTGTCTTTGTCCACTAGTAGTACAAGGAGTAAATCAAAAGGGATGCATTCTTTAATAAAAATGGAACATTTCAAGAAACAAGTTGATCAATTAGAAAGCCATGACCCTACTTTTTATGTTGATTGTGTGTCAGTGCTTCATGAAACAGTCAATGCAGTAGATTTAAGGGCAAAGAATGAAGTATTTTGTACAGTTCAGATAAATGGAAAACTCATAGAGCTCAAAACTGACACAGGTTCATAGTGCAATGTTATGTCTGTAAAAACATTTGCTAGAGTATGTGTTGGTGAAAAGCTTGATTTGGCAAAGTGTGTGAAGCTTGTTGCTTAAGGTGGTGAGGAAATTCAAACTGAAGGCTCAGTGGTGCTTTCATGTTACTCTGCTGGGAGAAGTTATGACTTGTTATTTTATGTAAAAGGCATGTACAGTCATTATTAGAGCACAGAGACAGTTTGAAAATGGGACTGCTTTCATTTAATAAGGAAGTCTATCATGTTAGCTTACAAGACCACTATTCTAATTTTGCCCAGTATACTTTATCTACCTATGCTGATCTTTTCAAAGACAAACTAAGCAAGCTTCAAGCTGTGTACTCCATGAGGTTGGATCCAGAGGTCAGCCCAGTTGTCAGACAAGCCTGGAAAGTTCCAATAGCTGTGCAGAACAGAGTCAAAGCTGAGCTAGATAAAATGGTGCAACAAGGTGTGATTTGCCCAGTTAAAGAACCTACTGAATGGGTATCTTCCCTGCTGGTGGCTCATAAGAAAAGCCTGGATGATATCAGAATATGTATTGATCCAAGATAGTAGAACAAAGCACTGAAATGACCTCATAATCCAACACACACACAGTCAAAGAAGTTGCAGCTGTGCTGCCAAATGCCATTCTGTTTTTTTTCGGTCTTATATGCAAAGAATTAATTTTGGCAAATTTTGCTTGACAAGGAATCCTTGTTACTTACTACACTCAGTACTTCTTTTGGCAGGTACAGATTTTTGAGAATCCCAGTTGGAATAAATTCTGCCAGTGAAGTCTTTTAGCATGCAATGGAGCTAATTTTTTTCCAGGTATCCTTGTGCTGTTATAGTAGATGGTATTCTTGTATGAGGTAATTGTGAAGCTAAGCATGACAGAAACCTCAAGAAAGTTCTGGAAAGAGCTTGTCAAGTGAATCTTAAGCTGAATCCTCAGAAGTGCAGTTCCGTTTATGAGAAGTTACTTATGTTGGCCATTTATTTCCCAGTTCAGGCTTATGACCAGACCCTTCTAACCAAACAGCTATTCCTGAAATGCCAGCTCCAGACAATGTTAAAGCCCTACAATGTTTTCCTTGCATGGTTAATTATCTAGGAAAGTTTATTCCAGATTTAAACTAACTGGCAGCACCACTCAGAGAGTTAACAAGTAAAGGTATATCCTGGTCATGGTTAGAAAAACACCAGAGAGCATTTGATGTCCCGAAACAGAGAATTGCCAGTCCACCAACTCTCAGATACTATGATGTTCACAAACCAGTTACCCTTTCCTATGATACCTCGAAATTTGGTTTTGGTGCAGTCATTCTTCAAGAGGTTCAACCTGTTGCCTATGCATCCAGAACTCTAACCCAAACTGAAATGCATTATGCTCAGATAGAGAAAGAACTCTTGGCAATTGTGTTTGCATGTTTGAAGTGCCATGGTTATATTTATGGTCAACCTACTATCCAGACTGAAATAGATCATCAACCTCTAGTTACTATTTTGAGAAAACCTATGCATACAGCTCTAGACAGATTGCAACGTATAATGTTGAGATTGCAAAAGTATAACTTCAATCTTGTCTACACGAAAGGCAAACTTCTTTATCCTGCTGATACACTATCCAGGTAACCCAGAAGTACCACAGGAAAGCATGAGAATGAGAAACTTAATTTTGAAGTAATGGAAATGAGAACATTTTGATTCCACATGTCTTGAATAGCTTAGAAGTCATACAGCCACAGATCCAGTTCTACAGAAGCTCAACCACTTTGTCAATTGAGGATGGCCATTAAAGCAATCTAGTTTACCTCAAGATGTGCAACCTTATTTTCCTTACAGAGATGAGATTTTGTCTGACAATGGAATCGTCATGAAAGGTCTGAAAGTAATTGTTCCAAAGTCCTTGCAACATGAGTATATCACTATCTTGCATCATGGCCACCCAGGTAATGATTCTACCAAAAGAAGGGCAACAGGACTAGTATTTTGACCTTCTGTGTCACAAGATATTGACAGAGTACTTTCATTTTGTTCTGTATGTAATAGTACAAAGCCACATCAACAGAAGGAACCACTTCAGCTAAACCAGATTCCTGAACTACCTTGGTCGACAGTAGCCACTGCTATTTTCAAATGGAATGGTCAACATTACTTGGTGGTAGTAGACTTCTATTCCAATTGGTTTGAAATTAACCTGCTCCCTAATCTAGCATCCAATGCTATCATTACTAAGATGAAGCATCATTTTGCAGTCCATGGTAGTTCACACAAAGTTATTTCTGAAAATGGTACACAGTTTACAAGCCAGTATTCAAGAAATTTGCCCAAGAGTGGGGCTTTATCTCTGTTACAAATATTCCTGAGTACCTGCGGTCAAATGGTTTGGCAGAACATGCAGTTCAACATGTGAAACAGTTACTAGAGAAGTCAAAATGAGACAATAGTGATGTTTTCTTGAATCTCTTGAATCTCAGAAATATTCCAAACATCTTGGTTCACCTGCCCAGAGACTTCTGTCGAGACAAACCAGAACCACATTACCAGTCAACAGTAGTTTATTGGTTCCAAGTGCTAAGAACAACATATCAGTGAAAGCCCATCTATTAAAGAAGTGCTTAACCCAGAAGTCTTATTACAACAAGTCCAGTAAACCACTCAATCCATTACGAGAAGGAGAGACAGTGAGAATGCAAACATGCAAAAGTTATGATCAGATTGGAGTCATGAAGAGTATTTGCCCAGAGGTGAGATCATACATTGTGGAATCACAAGGAGTAGAGTTTAGGTGGAATCAGAAACATTTGATGCCAGTGTCTGAGCCTGTACCGCAGCATTTAGCCTGTGAGAAAAAATCTTTATCTCAGAGTGAGATATCCAGTGTTCCAGTTCCAGAAGACGTTCCAGTAAACGTACCTTTTCCTGAGATGAATCTCAAAATTCCTGATATGAGTTGTTCATTGAAGACTGTCCCTGTTGCTAAACCCAGTTCTGACTACTACTAGATCAGGTCACATTTCCAGACCATGTTACAGATACATGGCAACTTGGACATGAAGGTTTTGTTTGTTTCTAATGTCTATACTATTGCATGTCTTATTCTAATGTCATTTCATTAAGGGCAATCTATTTAAGAGGGAGGATGCAGATTAATATGTATGTATGCCTTTAAGGAGCTTTCCAGGGGCTTGCACAAGTGTATAAATACTGAGCACATGTGAGCCTGACTGCCATTTTTTAGTAAGCTGTTGAGATTTAAGCATGTATGTCAGTGTAGTCTGTCAGTCAACCAGATCGTTTATATTTTGTTATGCTGCTATCCATCCTCATGTTTTTCTATGTAATAAAGCATATAAACGAACTACCCCGCCTGTTCATCATTGTCACTGTAGAGAGGACAAGCAACAGTATCCTACTAACACTAAGAATGCCTTCCCTGACTTCGTAGTGCCTGCAATAGACTAGTTTTCCACTGCTTCTACTTTTTTTCTGAGACCAAACATTTTCCCTACCTATTGTATGCAATAGATATGTACCTCTGTCATTCCTAATTTGGAGGTGTTGTTAGTTAACCTGTTTTTTTCTTTATTTATTTGTTGACATTTGATTACTGGGAAAGTCTGACTGAGTAGGACTCCATTTTCAGTACGGGGCCAGGGAGAGAAGCTCCAAAGTCTTACAAAACATTTTAAGAACAATAGGTTTGCAGTCATTAAAAATAATACAAAAAATAGCTATAATTTAAATAATTATATCAAATTATACATAATATGAAAACATTGGTTAAGAACAGATACAAGTTATATGATAATGATTTAATAGTTAGCAACATTTTAGCTAGTTTATAAAGAAATTAAAGGTAAGTTATTATAATGCAAACAGGAATTGCAATGCGAAGTGAGAGAAAAGGAGGCTTATATATTTAGAGAGAAATTGTTATAAGTAAGAAAAGGAGTGAAGACGAGAGAGTAAAGAGATGTAAGGTGGAATAGGTATTTATCCACATTTAGGGACATAGTTTATCCTGGTGTTGAGCAAGAACAGAGACAGATTTTTGGTTAGGAAGTCTTTCAGAATGATTTGCAAAGATGGGAGGGTGGATACTGACCTGATGGATACAGGTAAGCAGTTCCAGGCCTTAGCAACTTTATACAAGTACAGAGAATGCCCAGCAGATTTGATAGGTTTGTGGACAGACATCAGAGTCTATCACAGCCTGTACCTTAGGCTCAAGGGAGTCCCAGTCTGCAGAATGTGTTATGACATCAGCTAGGAAAGTGGCCACATATCTGATTTGGGGTTTTACAACTCTGCTCATTAATCTGTGAAAGGTCACAGGAGTACCATATTGCCCAAAAGGAAGAACAGTATGCTGAACTAACTTCTCTGGTGTTGAAAAAACTGCTTTTGCCATGGCTTTAGCTGTTGGAAAGATTTACTAGCATCCCTTTGTTAGAACTAATGTGGTCAAGCATCTTGCTTCTCCCAGTTTTTCCATGAGTTCATTTACCCTAAGTATTAAATAGCTGTCAAATTTTGAAATGCTGTCAGTTTCCCAAAATCATTGCAGAACCTGGTTGTTCATTTGGGTTTTGGGACTACCATGGGGTGGGTGCTATTTCATTCACTTTTTGATTATTCTGCCACTCCTATCAAGCATTTCTTGCACTCGTCTTGCACAGCCATTTCACTATGACTTTGGTATTCTGCAAGGTTCATACGTTTATAGGTAAGTACTAGGCTAACTGCCCTTGCAGGACATTTTAAGCCTAGCCATTTTCCCATTCTGTGCTCAGATTAACCTATCCCATTTGGTTATAGAGTGGCCTTACTTATCTCATTGTCAATAATGATATATTATCCCTAATGAGAACAACTGGGATCATACCATAGATAATTTGAGAGGTACTCATGCATGGATAGATTATTTAGGAGCTGCCTCTGTCCATTAGTAGTACAGGGGGGCAGCCTGGGGTAAATGTTATGTTTCTCATCCATAGATCGAAGTTGTGCTTGAATATTAATAGGGATGGCCTTTGTTTTATGTGGATGGGGAGTCTGTTCCACATCAGAGGTATCCTCTGCAAGATATGCCTGTCCCTCCAAAATGTTGTTTTGCTTTTGCAGAAAAGGTTTATATCCCTAGATTGAGTATTTCTGATGCCATTTAACTTCCTGATATGCAGTGAACTCATCTGTTAGAAATGCTACATCTAATGAAATCCCGATCCCTCCACACTACATGCTCCAGAGACCTCAACCTCATTACCACAATCAACAGAACAAGCTGGAGGGACAGGCTCATAACCCAGAGACTGCCTTCCAATGCATGTCAAGCAGAGTGCCTCACTGGCCCTCTTCAAGAGAAATCTTGATGAGTGGATGGGAAATAGAAAATTTACCCCGAGGATCACTCCAATGGCTCTACTTGACAGAGGCACTGGGAACTAAGCTCGGGTGGCACGATGCCAGGGTAATCCTATGGGCTAGGCTTGTAAAGGCTCCAGGGCCATTAGCCTAGTACACACCTATGAACCTATCAGTCATGGGTCAGAGGATGCCTTGTATGCCAGATATAGGTCACCTCTGTAGTATACTGAGTATAGTGCCAGGGCTTTGAGTCAGTCCATGTAAGGCATGTTGTTCAGGCCTTGCATCCTTTTTCGTGAGGTATCTCTGTAGGCGTTCCAGTTGTTGCATGTGTTTGGACAGGTACACGCCAAAGGGGGCATTATATGCAGTGGCTAGCCTAATGAGGGCTGAGTAAAATTGCACAATGATATCCATAGCTCTAGACACAATCCTTTTCTTTATAAACTGTGCAATACAGAATGACTTTCTTACAACTGTAGACACATGTTGGTGAAAAGGTAGGTCACTGTCTACATAAGTTCCCAAATCCTCAACAACTACATTAACTTTTAGGGGCATATTGTATATGTGGTAGTTTCCTGGGGGTGGATGACTTTCAGTCTATGATTTTCTCACCAGTTATTTTTGACAAAACTTCGTGTAGGATGGCTAAGTCAGTTGGGGATTCAATTACTGCTCCAAGCTTGTAGTCATTTGCAAACTTAGCCAGAGCCCTTTGGCATTGGCTTTTACTTCAGAAAAGTAGATGCCAAACAGGAGAGGAGGAGAGATCCCAGCACAGAACCCTGGGGGACCCCACTGGTGACTGGTCTCTTTGTGGAGGTAATTCCCCTATTTTGATTATCTGTGTCATATCTCTGAGCCAATTGGCAATCCAGCAGGTGGCACAGGGATTTATTCCCAGTTTATTTATATGCTTAAGTGAGGAATTATGTCAAAAGGTTTGGCCAGGTCGAAGTATGTGGTGTGTATCATTTTGCCTTCATCCATTGCTTTTGTGTCCTTTTTAAAAAAATCCACTAGGTTGAGTAAGCATGAACTGACCTTGATGACTCCAAACTAAGACAGGGCCACTGTTTAGAGGTGCCCTATGTCTTGATTGATTAATTCCATGATAAGTCTTTCCATGACTTTGTATATGAGGCAGGTCAGATGTATGGGTCTCTAATTGCCTTGATCTGTGGAAGGTCCTCACTTATGCAGAGGAATGACTGTAGTTGTTCTCCATTTTCTTGGTAAAACCTGTATGGAGGTTAAGACTGAACAGTGTTGTTAAGGGTGTGGCTAAATCATGTTTCATGCTGCTTAAGATGCATCCACAGATATTGTCAGGACCCACCGATACAATACCTTTAGCTTTTGATAGGTCTTTCAGGACTTGGTCTTGTGTGATAGCTGGAGGCTTGCCATATTCAGGTATATCTTGAGGGACAGACTGAGGGGGGAGAGAAGGATAAAGTCAGAGCTAAATTCATTGGCCAATAGGTTCACTGTATCTTCAGTCTCAGTGTAGGTAATAATGTCAACAATCCACTCAGCGCATTGCAGTGTTGTGCTTTTGAAATTAAAAACATCACTAAAAATGCTTTGTAAGTGTCTTTGGCTTGTATTGCTATTTTAGCCTCAAACTTTGCTTTGGTGGATTTTATCAAGCTCCTGATTTGTTTATTTCAGTGACAAGGGCGCCAACATTCTCGGAATTACTCTTCTTACTTTTGGTCAAAATCTTTTCCTTTTATTATAAAGCTTGTTTGTTAATAGAATGGTTTGTATCTGGGGTTTACCCTGCACTTGTTCCTATGGGGTACTGCTGCATCTATGCTGCTATTTACATGTTGGTATAGTGTGGTGTTGTACACTTCTGCATTTTCAATGAAGTTAGCTGGGTTTGGTGGGGATTTATCTTAAAGAAATTTCTAAAGGTAGCTTGGATGGAACAGATCTCTGGATTCAGTTTGATTTTGAAGCAAACTGTCTTATGTCATAGCTAACAAGTAATGAAGATATACAAGAGATGGTGCAAGATGCTCCCATATTAGTAAGGACAAGATCCAAGATGTTTCTCTCCCTGGTGAGTACTCTAACTAATTGTTCCAGGGCATTTGTATTGACAAAGTTCAGGAATCTCTGTGCTTATGTACAAGTGCTGGTGTAGTTTTCCCTTTCTATAGCTGGATTGTTTATATCACTTTCTAAAATTATATCATGCATAATACCGAGTGATTCTAGTTCCTGTAGATAGGTGTTGTGGCTTTATTTTGTCATAAAGGGGGTTCTATACCTAGCTAATATATGGTATGGAGCCTTTATAATGGTTATTTGTACATCAAAAAGCTCTAGTGCATCATGCTGCTTTACCAGCCTTGATGTGAGTCTCTTCTGGATGTAGATGGAGACATCTCTACCTTTTTTCCCCTCCTGCATGTAGTTCATCTAACTGTATGGAAGGCATTATAGCCCTGCATAGCCAGAGTGCTCTTTGCCATTTAAAAGCATGTTTCAAACGGTTTACAGTCACAATTTCAAGTGAAGGTTCGCTGACCACGAGCTGTCGAAGTATGACTGGCCGAATCCCATGTTGCCAACCCTCATTTGTTCAAGTCCTGGTTCAGAGAATGCACAGTGCATTTGCACATATCAGGTCAATCTTATAACTAGAGATCACAGTACAGTGGGGATCGAGAAATTTACCCTTTTCCCCACTGTAGTGCGATCTTGGAGTTGGAATATATAATTTGCAGGAGGTGTGGGAGGTGCAGGGGGGGGCTTGTCGCCCTGCAAAAATTGTCACATCAGGTGAAATGCAGTGTTGGACTACAGTCTTTGGATGTCGAGAAATGTCGAATTCACAACAGGAAGTGTGTTTCCAACATTCTGACCTTCCTGACATACTGAGTCGAATTGTCGATAGTTAAGGTAAGAATTTATTTTGACTGTTGAATATATGATAGTAAACCATTTCAAATAGTAGACAGATGTCAATGTTCTCCAGTATAAGAAGGGCTTGTAGGGACTGTAATTTCTTAATTAGGCTCCTAGGATTGATCAGTAACACAAAAAGCAAAAAGTACACAGGAAGAGAGGTGTGGTACAAGAAAACTGTGCAAACAAAAAGTAAAAAACAAGTACCAAACCAACACGGATAGGCAAAAATCTCCATTTATTTAACAAAGTAAAAAGTAATGAAAGTGTTAGTGAGCGCTTTCACAATAACACTTTCACTTCTTCAGACTAATAAACAAGTAAAATGACAGAGTTTAAAAAGAAAGCAAAACCAATCAGCTGTTATATACAAATCTCATGAATTAACTAAAAGGTACACACACACAAGCAATGCAGCAGTTGTTATAAATACAAAGGAAACAATACAAATAAAATCTAAGTTTAAAAACATTAATGTTTAAGCGGGTGTGCTTTCAAGAATGTTTTAAGGCTGGAAACACCATTGAAACCAGGCAGTTTCTCTGCATTCAAGAGCAAGATCCATTTCTGTTCAGCCCTTTCTGTTTTATTAGATGTATCACCCCCCTCTAATACTAACGTAAAAATACCTGGAGTACAAAGAACTTAAACGTGTGTTCTGAGCCATGCAAACCAATGTGTTGTGCTAAGGCATTTGTGCCTTTCTGGTTCCTAATGTCCCTATAGTGTTCGAGGATCCTCTCCTTTAGTGGTCTGTTAGTTTTGCCTATATAGAAGGCATGACAGACCTGGCAGCTTGCAAAGTAAACAATATTTGGAGCTCTGCAGTCAGCATAAAAATCAAATTTGATTTTAAAATTAACATGAGAATGTATATAGGTTGAGCCCGTAAGTATATACTCACAGGCTGAACATGATTTACAAGGAAAAGTCCCATGCCTGGTAGACTGAGGCCCTTTGATACAGGGTTGTGATTTATAGCACAAATGTTTCTTCAAGGACTTATTATTTTTAAATGTAAAGTGTGGTATGCTGTCTCCAGTCCCTTTCAATTCATCTATAGTGTGTAGAATATTCCAATTCTGTTTAATGACCTCACAATATTTATTAGTGTCACTAGAGTAAGGTTCATAGACTCTGAAAGTATGTTTCACAGCTACAGTTGCTTGTGAAGCATCAGGTGGGGTATGGTTGCCAAAATAGGCTCTACATTTCCATTCCGTTTCTTCTCATGCAGCATTAATTTGAGAATCAATCTCTGCCTGTTTGTAACCTCTGTCTAGAAAGTCATGCTTGACAGAGTCAAGTGCTAAACCCAACTGAATGTTATCATTGTGCAATCTCATTACTCTATAGATCTGCCCTTTTAAAACATTCCGGGTGACATGCTTGGGATGCATGCTGTTTTTGTGCAGGAAGTTGTTCTTCCTAGTGGGTTTTCTGTAAACACTAGTAGACAAATTATTAAGGTCTCCTTTTTTGATCTTAACATCTAAGAACTCCATTTCTACAGCAGAAAATTTACAGGTAAATCTTAAAAAAACAGTAGTGTCATGCAAATAATCAATAAATTCATTCAACAGTTCTGACGAGCCATGCCAAAGCAACAAAATGTATGTACCAGGCTATGTTTGTTTGGTTTTGCTTTCTTTTTAAACTCTGTCTTTTTACTTGTTTATTAGTCTGAAGAAGTGAAAGTGTTGTCGTGGCCACTTTCATTATTTTTTACTTTGTTAAATAAACAGAAATTTTTGCCTAGCCATGTTGGTTTGGTTTTTGATCACTAACACCTTTATATTTTCTCTGACTTGTTTCATTAGGGTTATGGTTATCAGTTCAGCATTGCCTAAAAAAGACACTATGGACGTGGACAATGTATTTGCTAATAATAGAAACCTTAAAGACAAAAGATGCAAACCATTCCTGGCAAAACAGCATGGTCTGTTGATCATATCTTCTTAGGCTGACAAATATTGGACCCCCCCCTTTGAATGACACCAAAAACTAAGCCAGTTATTGAAGTCAATTATTTTTAGCATCCTCCTTGGGGAAGGTAGAATGCTGCTCAATGCTAAGCTCGTACTTTCTTGGGACACATAGGGCCGGATTTATGAAAGCTTGCACGGAGTGCAAGAAGAGTGTAGGAGCTCACAGAGGCAATATGTCTGCTGTGCGATCCATGTACAGCCAGCGGGGGCGTGCACGAGA
Organism: Protopterus annectens; assembly: GCF_019279795.1. Lineage (NCBI taxonomy): Eukaryota > Metazoa > Chordata > Ceratodontiformes > Protopteridae > Protopterus > Protopterus annectens. The sequence continues at coordinate 87,320,451 of NC_056737.1, forward strand.
GCTGTTAAAGCTACTCTTGCACAGACAGCATCATGGAATGCAAATTACCTCATTTGCTGCTGAAAGCTATGCAAATTAGGTAAATTTGCAATCCAGGAAACACTAACCTGTCCGTGGAAGATTAGTGTTATCTGCAGAAATGTACTCTGTTGGTAACGAAGTATCGTTCTGCAAATAGCTAAACGGAGCTATGACAGCTCCAAATAAAGGATGCATACAGTTGAGGAAGCATGCCAATGGCCAAATATAAGGCAATTGGCATTTATAAATGTTTAAAATTATTAAAATCTAACTCCCCCCCCCCCGATCTCTGATGTTTAAGCATAGCGCAGCACCGGCCAAACGTGCGGTGCTTTAAAAAACAAGAAAATAATTTAAAAATAGCCAGTTTTCCCCAGCATGTGAGCCATGTCCCAAGAGTGTAAGTGTAGGAGTAGGTGAGTAGTAGAGTAGAATAGAGGTAACATCATGAGGGTGTGTGTCAGAAAAGCTGTAAGCTTATTGGAGCACAGTGTCTTGTGTTTGCCCTGAGTTGCTTAAGATTGCAAGAGGCATGTCTACAGTTGTCCTTTTTGAAAACCAGAAACCAAAGGTGCACACCGTGAAAATATCTGAAATTTCTTGCAAACGTGCATGCAGCGTGTGCGCACGTGTGCGCGAGTGTGCGCTCATTTGCGCGGCACTGCCCAGGTGGAAACAGAAAGGAAAAAGGAAGGAAAAGAAGTAGTAGTAAGTTAACCAAGGAGAACTAGCAGAGCTGCCAGGTGAAATATATCAGAATCAGCCAATTACACAAGCAGCAGACTAGCCCAGAACAACATTTTAAACTCTGCAAACAGCATTTTTCCCTGTTTTTTCCCAAGAACACTGCAACACTGCAGTATATAAAGAGGGAAAGCTTAAAAACTTTAAAGTCATACAAAATGTTAGGGGCTACTCTTGCTATCATAAACCAACATGTGCAAGGTGCTGAGGGTGATGTTGTGAACGCTGCTGAGCAACCCAGGGTAACCTACCAGGGGCTACATGAGCTGGAGATAGTGCAGTGCTATAGGGTGGACAGATACCTCCTGCAGCAAATTGTTGAGCTGTGCCAGCCACGCCTCACACACAGAACCAACAGAGGGGAACCCATCCCAGTGGATACCAAGGTATGTGTTGGCCTAAGAATACTAGCTACAGGTACCTTCCAGAGACCAACTGGTGATATGACGGGGATTTCACAGGCATCAGCATCCAAGGTACTGCGCCAGTTCCTGGATGCCATGTCAGCACATGTTGGTGAGCACGTATATTTCCCCAATTCCCGTGAGGCATTGGCCAGCAATATGCATCTCTTCCACCAAATAGCAGAATACCCTGAGGTAGTGGGCGCAATAGACTGCATGCACATACACATCAAAGCACCACTCGGTGGGCAGGGTAGGGTCTAAATCAACTGCAAGGGCTTCCCCTCCATCAACTGCCAGGTCATGTGCAATGCCCAGGGTATAATAATGAATGTGTGTGCTGGCTGCCCTGGAAGCTATCACGATTCCCACATCTGGCATCTGACGCAGCAGTACCAGAGATTTGTCAATGGGGACATCCCTGATGGTCACCTAGTGGGGGCTGCTGGATACGCACTGGAGCCGTGGCTGATGACACCCATCAGAAATGCACACACACCCGAACAAGAACTCCATAATGAGGCACACCCACAAACAAGAAACATAATTGAGCGTGTGTTTGCGATACTCAAGTCATGGATCCGGTGCCTGGACACATCTGGTGGAGCCTTGCAGTACTCACCAACCACATGTACCCAAATTGTCATGGTATGTGCCATGCTACACAATTTGATCCTGCGGAAACAGCTGCAACAGGAACAACATGGGGCAGGGCCAAACAGCCCCCCACCATTGCCAAGGCCTGCACAGGCACAGCATGACTCGGAGGAGGAACAACCTGTGCCTGCCCCAGTAGCCAGAAGGAGGTGTGCCCAGTATGCCCTGACCTTGGCAAAGAGGCAACGCATAGCACATACCCTGTCTCAGTAGGAACCCTGGAAATGACACCTCTCTCTGACTCGCACATACAGTAAAAGGGATGCCTAACTTGACATTACCTGTTTTCAAACATGTATAGGGAGTGTAATATGTACATCTGACATAGGCAGCCCTGCAGCACCACCTGAGGCATGAGTCCCTATTTTAAGCAATATAAAGCACTGCTAAACAAATTTTACCAGTATTGAGCATATTTGAATACAATTGCATGTAGTTGCGCACTGCGCTAACCAGCGCAAAGTCGGGCAATGTTGAGCAACTTTGGGAAATGTTGGGCAAAGTCGGGCAAAGTCGAGCAAAGTCGGGTAAACATGCTCACACCTGATTTACTTTTCCTTAACCAGTCAGGTCTGCCCAGCAGGAAAATAACAAGCAGTGACAGGGCTCGAACTCAGGATACTGTGCACTATAGTCACAGTACTGAACCACTAAGCCATGACAGCATTCCACTGACACAGACACAACTTAAGTCACTCACACATACCAGTTGGGGGGGGTCACATACCTAACAGTCACAGCCAGCAGGACAATTGCACACAAATGCAAACACAAACAAATGCTGCATCATGCCCTCTGAAGGGGCATATGAGTAACCTCCCCCCAGGCCTATGTAGACAGATAACAGCAGGCCAGGCAGTGTGATGTTGGTTGGGTAGGCTATGAAGTCACAAACTAATATGTGTGTAATTGGAAGCTAAGGTCTGTAGTACAGTGGTATGTCTCAAGCCAGTACAATAGGCAACAGTACAGACTGAAATGGAGTACCTGACATAGCAGTGCAGGCCTAGCAAATGTGTATAAGTGTCAGGTGTACCCCTCATCCTATGTACACCCACAGTAACAATCAGGTGTGCCCCCCCTGGGTAGAAATGTATGAATAATAGCTGTCCCCCCTGTATGTAGAAATGTTGATAAGTCTATGCAAATTGACTCATGGAAGCCCTGCAGGCACAGCATGCTTCCTGTCAATGTACAACACAAAGGTGAGCCCTGAAGTAAAAACCAACTTTGTTTTTCACACACATATAGTATATATGCCCATAGTGGGCTTGCTCACACACTTAAATTTAGACAATTTCAGTCAGCAACATACTGAAAGGTTATACTGGGCATGCTCACACACTTAAACAAATGAAGCAAATGTCAGTCAACAACATACTGAAAGGTCATACTGGGCATGCTCACACACATAGGCCATGTCTGAGTACAGTAGTGAGCCACACATATCTGGCAGTTGCAGTTCTTACTCCAGATACTTGTCACTATTCACCAATCCTGCCTTGTGCACACAGTGATATGAAAACAGACCCATATAATATATTGGACCCCTGTCATAATCAAACTATGTACTACAAGTACTTAAGTTGTTCAAAGAAAGTGAAAATCCAAAGAAGATCAATAAATCTCCGATCGGTATCATCAAGAAACAATGAGCAATCCTAACATTATCCAAGCCGTGTTCTGGCAAACATATTGCCAAAGAGTCCATAGAGAACCATGAAGCTTTATTTTGCTATGTCATACATATCAATGTAAACTCATGTATGTTCTCAGTCAGTGCAAAGTGTAAATGAAAACATGTACATGACTAAAATTGCCAACATCTTGTCAGACAGGTTCATACATATTTACCCCCCCCCCCCGCTGACAAAAGGGCCCATTACCATACCTGGAGATTGTGAAAACCCAGTAATCACATATACAATGGTTAAACAGCTCTATCCAAACCTAAAAACACGGCATCTATGGGATGACATGGTTTCCCTGGCTGTGTCATATGTGAACTCCAAAACAAACAGACCCTGCACCTGAACAGTCTGTTGAGACTCACCCTCTGTACAGGATATGAAACTGTTGAATGGTTTATAGCAACGTTTGGCACACTCCACAAGTGTTGGTGCACAACAGACCATGGGAACTATAGTCTTATAAGCCTAATAAGCCTGATCTGCAAGGCCATGGAGTCCATCATTATGGAACTCATAAACAGAGCTATTGGGAGCCTACAAACACCCAACCCTACCCATTTTGGTTTGGTCAGGGGCAGATCATGGTTCCTAAACCTGCTAGACAGTTTTCAAGGCAATCACCCAGGACATACATCAATGAAATGAGCTCCACACGGCCTACATAGACCTTGAAAAGCCCTTTTCCACCATCCCACTCACATCATATCCACAAAATCAACAACCTGTGCATAAACACGTATGTCATCTGATGGATTGCCAACTGGGGCACAGATAGATCCCACAAGGTAAGAATTGTGGTCTCTCGTTCAAGCTGGTAACAACTGCTGACCCCCATGGATCCGTCCTGGGACCCCTCCTGTCTAGTGTATACTTTTCAGAAATACAGTCAAACACATGAGGGCTATGTTTAGCAAAGTTTGTGGATGACTGCAAAAAGGTTGTCATAATCGATGTTTGGGACAACAGAGACATCCTTAAAAAGGGTCTCAGTCAGACAGATGTGGTGCCAAAATTATGGCCTCGAGCTACAGTCATACAAATACCACATAGGTGCCAACACCCTAAATATGGAGGTAATAATAAGGGATCTATGGACACATGTGGATAGTCATCTGTACTTCCAGAAACACATTCACAAAGTGGTTAGAAAATCATGCTATGTGTTCCCACAAATTGCCAAGGTCTTTGCATGTAGGTCAAAGGAGGTTCCCTCTACTCATCAGTCATCAGACCCATCAGAGAGTATCACAGCACACTTGCGATGAATCTGACTAGGCACCTTCAGCAGCTGGAAAGACCACTGAAGTACTTCAACAAGAGGATTACTGGCCTCAAACAGTTGCCCCATGCAACAAGACTGAATTTAACTCAATCTGCACTCTGTTGCATACTGTCTACTCAGGCGATCTCTGTCCAACAGACAGGTCCATGTTCAATGCAGAACTGATGTACATGCACTATCTGAAGTAAACCCAAGCTCATTGTGCCACATGCTCTAGGGATATCATCATCACAACAATAAATAGAACATGTTGGAGGGATACATTACTAACTCACGGACTTCCCTTGCTTTGGAACAGGCTCCCAACCTACATTAAGCTGAGTCCCTAACTTACACTCTTCCAGAGGAGCCTTGATGAGTGTATGTGAAACTGAACTGTCACACCATGGATCACTTCATCAGCTCTACTACACAGAGGCCTAGGGAGCTAACCCCATGTGTGGTGATAGCTGTACACTCTGGCCATACTAATATATGCCTAGTCTCATAATGTAGTTAGGTAGGAGTTTGAATCCTGCACTTGCTGAGTGTGTGTGTCTTCCTAGGAAGGAGCAACCTTTTTGGAGACTACTCAAACACCTTAAAAGTGGTATACTCATCTTTGTCAAGTCTGATGATGTCACCATCCTACAAATATACCTGTGGAAAGGTGAAATCCCAGTAATGTGTACAGTGCGTTGTGCAGATGCGTGCTGCTGTAGTATCATAATATAGTTAGATAGCGGTTTGAATCCTGCACTTGCCAGCTATGAGTGTGTGTGTTTTCCTGGGGAGTAGCAACCTTTTTGGAGACTACTCAAACACCTTAAAAGTGGTATACTCATCTTTGTCAAGTCTGATGATGTCACCATCCTACAAATATACCTGTGGAAAGATAAAATCCCAGTAATGTGTATAGCATGTTGTGTAAATGCATACTGCTGTAATATCATACTGTAGTTAGGTAGGGGTTTGTATCCTGCACTTACTGAGTGTGTGTGTGTCTCCTTGGGAAGAGGCAACCTTTTTTGGAGACTACTCACACAACTTAAAAATGGTATACTCATTATTGTCAAGTCGCATGATGTCACCATCCTACAAATATACCTGTGGAAAGGTGAAATCCCAGTAATGTGTATAGTGCGTTGTGTAAATGCATAATGCTGTAGTATCATAATGTAGTTAGGAAAGAGTTTGAATCTCACACTTGCTGATTGTGTGTGTGTCTGTGCTCCAGGTGTATGACACCGTTGGCCAATGTGCAGTGGATTTTGATTTTTCTAGTGTATGACATATTACAATGACAACTGTATGTGCATTACACATGTAAGGTAGCTGTGGGGCAAATCCATACTCTGTTTTCTCCATGAACGCATCTGTTATATTTGCCAGAGTGTGCTGGCACTTTCCAGACCTTAGGTCACTTCTGTATGCTTGTGACAAGCTTAGCCACTGCAGTGATCCCTGGGCTACGTCTTCTGTTTCACATCCACTCATCCCGGTTTCTATTGAAGAGTGTGAGTGAAGGTTTCAAACCTGTTCCAAAGCAAGTAAAGTCTGGCAAAGATGACTAATCATTATAGGTGTGCAACAGCCTCTGTGGATCTGCATGCAAACCCATTATTGCTTATCTGCTCCACAGAGGGATTTCCAAAACCCTTTGGTAATGTGATTATCAAAGGAGAGATGACTTACCACATGGCTCTATGTATACATTAGTACCTGTTCCACATTTTGGGGGCTACTACCTATGTGGTACTCTGGGGATACTTTGTTTTCTAAAAGTGGATAACTATGCTTTCTTTGGCTTATAGCTTTACAGCATGAATTTGACACCACATATCTGTCTGTATGATAGCCTTTTGGAGGATGTGCGTGTCATCTAGAGAATAAAGTATATCCCATAGTATGCATTGTCATCAAACGTGGGCAGACATATCCCTACTGTGTTTGCTTGTACCTAAGCTATATGCCAAACAGGAGTGGGCCTAGGACTGAGTGCAGGTGAATACCACTTGTTACTGGCATAGAATAGTACATGGAGGCTGCAAATGTTACTGTGTGTCCTACATCTGTGCATCAGTTGTCAAGCCATCATCTAACAATCGTTTATGGTCAGTCTGTTGAGGTTATGTATAATACCAGTATGTGGGATGGGTATGAATTTCTGGTGAGCTATTGCTTGGCTGTGTTGACCTCCCCTCCCTCACCTATAGCCTTGTTGACTGGCTTGAAGTCTACTAGGTGTAGGAACCATGATCTGGTCTTTAGAGAACCTAAGTGGGTATGGTGCAGTGTTTGCAGGTTCATAATGTCTCTGTTAATGAGTTCCATAATGCTGTGCTCCATAGCCTTCCAGATAACATTGGTCTGGCTTATAGGGTGAGAGTTTCCATGACCTGTTGTAGTTCTACCCTTAATCAATTTATGTTAACATTTGCACTGGGTGTGACAAGGGTGGACAGGTTTAAGAATAAGTATATTAGAGGGTCAGGCCAGGTTTGAAGGTTAGTAGACCATGCCAGTTAGGCAGGATTAAGTTGGTTTGTACATGTGCTGAGGAGGGATGCAGAGTATATTGTGAAATAGATGCTAAGGATAAAGCCGCCAGGTAACAGGAAAAGAGGAATGCCTAAGATGAGGTTTATTGCTTTGATGAGAGAGGACATGCAGGGGGATGGTGTGACAGCGCAAGATGCAGAGGGCAGGAAGAAATTATGTACTGTGGTGACCCCTAATGGGAGCATGCGAAAGGAGAAAAAGAAGAAAACATTGTAGCTCAACCCTTGTGGACTGTGAACACCATTACCGTGTGTCATTCCACAAGTATGTAACCTATATAGAGGCTGCATCTGGACAGAGCATTTAGGTGAGTGGTGACTTCATATGTCAGCTTGTGTATGACACAGCTAGGGACACTATCCAGTACCATTGCCACTGTAGTGTGTACTTTGTTAAAGAGACGTTTAACTAGAGTGTCTGTGAATCATCAGGTTTTACATTCTTCAGGTCTGGAAATGTGGCCCTTGTGTAATGACAGGGTAGGGAGATCCGCATTCAAACTCTCTGACAAGGAATTGTTAATGTTAGTCAGATAAGTGTACTTTGTGACCATTTACATTAACTGTGACCCGAACTGAGATTTCCCCTGTAGATTATGAGCAACACTGAAGAAAGCTTTAGTGTTGTCTTTGGAATCCTTGCCATTTTGTATTTTGAAGCTTGCCTTGTATGTTTACTGAGAGATTGTATTTTCCCAATGATACTGACCAGAGAGGTTATCCCTTCTTGGTATGTAACTCTTTTTTGGTGCAACTTCACACCTTCTATTACATATTTAGTTTATGGCAGGGGTCTATGAGACTAATGTACTTTTACTGTATAAGTGAGAATTTCTTGTGTTTGTGATAGAACACTCCATGCAACCGTGTAGGTGAACAGTGTGCATTAATAAAGGATTATGCAGTTGGGACAGTGTTAACCTTAGTAATGCAAACCAATGATATATAGCAACAACAGCATCACCCACAGCACAGTGACTGTCAACCCATGTCACACACACACATGCGTACTCAAGTTCCAAAATATGTGTAGTACAATGCATACTGGCCACCAATAGAAAGTATGGAGTGTTAACACTGGAAAATACAGGGCATGTCACCCTCCCATGTGTCCAATATGCACGTACATGCAGACAGTGCACCTCCACCATGTTCACAAATGTACACCTGCAAACCTACCCCACACTTACTGTCCACTGTATAACACATGCTGACACAACTACACACATCAGCCAAGTGGTACATGGGCAAACAAAACACAATTAGAATAAATACTGGTGGAAACAATACAACATTGCTAATTACAGCTTTAATGCATCACGCCTGCTCAGCTAAACCTTCAATGATATCATTACACTTTACTGCTGACAACATGCTACACATTCAACCATTGCTATACATTATTAAAGTCATCCTGTGCATCAGCACCATGTTAGCCTGTTCCTGCATCAATGTTACAGATGACAGGAGGTAGTACAGGTTTCATCATATGCACACGGTGTGTTGTTGGTTTGCCAGAGGCATACACTGAGCCATACAATTGACATGTGTGTGTGAGTGTGTGTGTGAGGGCCATGAGTACTGCTATGGGCCAATGTTGATGTAATGTGTGCGGGTATGTGTTTGCCCTGGGTTTTTGGTTTATGTGTGTGTGTCTGCATGCACACAGTTCCACCATGTGGCTGCCATATATGGGGATTTGTGAGACAGCTACAGACTGTACCTGGCAGGCTTTACAGATTACCATCTCTGGCCATGGATACGGAACCTGTGCCTGGCAGCGGTGCTACAGACAGTATCAGGTACTAATCCAGACTGGGTACTATCTGAAGAGGTTGACATATGTCCACTGGATCCAGGTCCCTGCTGGGAATGGCCAGAGCCACTTGCACGTAGTCTTCTATGATGATCTATGGACAGCCCCCCCAACATTGCTGGGGCTGGTACTGGCACTACGGAAGTGGCTGTGACTTGCTGGACGTCCACATTGACCTCCAGCTGCTGATGTTGCTGGCATACATCCATGTTGACGTCTCAACCGTCCCACACTGTCCTAACACATGGACATAACATTGTGGAGGACATTCAATGTCTCACCCCAATGTCTATCAATGACCTCAGTGTAATTATGTATGGCACCTGCTAGGTCATGGATACTGTCATTTACAGAGGTGTTATGAACCCTCTATGCCCTTAGCCCCTGTCTGGTATACCGCTCCATTCGTGTCTGTGCCTCCATGACATCCTGGAACATGCATGTGGTAGAAAGAGGTGTGGCACATCTGCCAGGGGCATGATGACCAGCAGTGCTCTGACGAGAACCTCTGGGCATCTGCCTATGTGGTACCGTTCCAGACATCTGGCTATGGCTGCTGTGTCCTGATACATGTGCCATAGATACCACACTGTCCTGGCCAGTGCCAACCATACACTGTCCCTCAGCTAAGGGCAATGGTGATGATGGATGTACAGGCAGTATGACTGTGTGCATGGATGGGGTGGAGACTTGTGTACTGTCAACTGGTGGCCCAACAACAGACCCTGACAAACCTGCCTGTGCTTCAACAAACCTATCCTCATGATCATTGTCTGTCTCAGTGATATCAGGTTCCCTGCTGTACTGAACCAGCCCCACCTCGGCACCTGCGAGAGGAAAACAGGAATCACACTTTAAGACCTGAACATGATGCCAGACCACATGCACACATGCACACATGTGCACACATGCACACATGCACACATGCGCACATGAGCACATGCATACATGCACACATGCACACATGCGCACATGTACACATGCACACATGCACACACACAAAAATCCACTCCTCCCTAAAGCAGACACACACAACACCAGCAATCTCAGAACATACACAATAGCAGGTGATGGTGGGGTACAGTATTACAAGCAAAACAGTCATATCACACATGTCAGCATGCAGGACATGTGTTGCTCAACAGCATGCAGTGCAAGTGTAGACAGTCATTGTTACTAACGGTATACATGGCTTTGATGCATGTGTTTTGTTATTAGGTGATGGGCCTCCCCCCTGGAACACAATGCATACATGGACACAATATTGCTGTGCAGTATTCAAAACTCTGTAATGTACTGTGCACCATAACAAACAGGTGTACATACCATGGCTGGATGTGTATCTGTGTGTCAGATAGGTATCCAATGCTGATTACAGCCTCTGTGTCTTTAGCAAATAATTGTAGACACATTTTAGCACATGCATGATGAGTATTCACACAACATCATCAGTGGTGCATGGATAATTGATGGAATGATAGAACAAAATCCATAAAAGGGAAGTCACCCCTGATCATTATTAGTAAAAAAATACGAGCACTCATAAAATCAACTAAGGCCAATTTTGAGAGAAAAATTGCCATGGATTCAAAGGACAATCATAAGGCCTTTTTCAGCTATGTTAGGAACCTGGGTGGAAACTCCCAGATATGCTCAGAATTAGTCCAAAATGATACAAAAATCACTGAACCCACAGACATTGCCAACATACTGGCAGACAGGTTCAGTGCAAACTTCACCCCCTCTCCCTTGAAGGAGAGATAACTATCCCAGCCGAGTGTAGCCTCCCGGACATCTCAAATGCGCAGGTGAAAGCTGCTCTCTCTAAAGCTAAAAACACAGCAGCAATGGGACCGGATGGTGTCCCGCTGTGTGCTACACGAGCTAAATGAGGAATTAACCCGCACATAAGGCAGCTGTTTAATCTCAGCCTTACCACAGGATACGTGCCCAAGGAGTGGCGTCACGGCAACTGTGGTCCCACTCCACAAAGGCGCACCTCACGGACCCTGGTAATTACTGCCCCATAAGCTTAACAAGTCTAGTCTGCAAAGCTATGGAGGATCATAATGGAGCTCATAAACAAAGATAGGGGACTTGCAGACATTGGACCCGACCCAGTTTGGCTTTGTCAAGGGAAGATCATGCCTTTTGAACTTGGTCGACTTCTTGAAACAGTCACCAAGGCCATTGATGAGGAAAGGCAGTCCATACAGCCTACCTTGACCTTGCAAAGGCTTGACACAATACCCCACTCGGGTATTGTAGAAAAACTTACCAGCTTAAATGTAAACCCATATGTCACAAGATGGGTTGCAAACTGGCTTAAGGACAGAACCCACAGGGTTAGAGTTGCTGGCTGTGTCAGACTCCAAGCCGGTCACAAGTGGTGTCCCACAGGGCTCGGTCCTTGGCCCCCTATTGTTTGGCATCTACTTCTCAGAAGTACAGGCCAGCATGGGAGGACTTTGGCTGACAAAGTTTGCAGACGACTGCAAACTGGGCGCCATAGTGGAAAGTGCATTGACACGGATATCCTTCAGAAGGGACTCACGGAAACAGATAGCTGGTGCCAGAGCCATGGCCTGAAGTTAAACACCAAAAAATGTATAGTCATACCCTTCAGGAAAAACAAGGTAACCCCAAGCTACCATATAGGTGGCAATCCTCTAAGCACAGAAGAGGTTATCAGGGACCTGGGGACCCAGGTTGACAGTGGCCTTTCTTTGACACTCACATTGCTAAAGTGGTTAGAAAGACCTTCTACATTGCCCACCTGATCATGAAGGGATTCACATCCAGATCTAGTGAGGTCATTGTTCCCCTGTACTCTTCACTTATCAGACCAATGATCGAGTACAATGCCCCATTCGGGATGTATCTCACCCGACATCTGCAGCAATTGGAGAGACCCCAAAAGTTCCTCACCAAAAGGATAAAGGACTCCAAAATCTGTCATATGCTGCCAGATTGAAGAAACTCCAGCTCTATTCAGTCGCATACCATCTGCTCAGAGGTGACATGTGCCTGACATACAAGGCCATGTCCAACCCGGAATTAATGGACATGCTCCACCTCAAAAAATCCAAATCCACCAAAACCACTAGAGCAAGCGACTTAAACCTTAGCACGGATATAAATAGGACGTGCTGGAGGGATAGATTTATCACTCAGAGACTCCCTATGCTGTGGAATAAAATCCCAGTCCATGTGAGGCAGAGCACCTCGCTGACTCTGTTCAAGAGAAATCTAGACCTGTGGATGGGAGATCGTAGGTTTACCCCGGGAATCATCTCTGTGTCACTGCTGGACAGAGGCACAACAAACTAATGGGCACAGTATTTTTTCATATAAGGGGTGGCGTAAGCCACAAAAATTTGGGCTAGGCTTATAAATGCCTTAGGGCAGATAGCCTAGTATAAACCTATGAACCTATGAACCTATGAATACCATTCTGCCACATACCCAATGTACGTTACTTATGGTGAGTGTAGATCATATTGTGGACATGCCAGTGTCATCCATGACATGGCATGCTAAAACACAACTGCATATTTAAACACTACACATACCCAATGTGTGTCATATGACCTAGCCACTCAATAGCATCACAAGACATATATGTGTCAGTTGTGCAAATGGTGATTGGTATGCATATTGTTTAGAGGTGCATATGTGTGCACACACACAACATTAAGGTGTATAGCAAGGTGTATAGCAATGAAAGCTATGTGTATTACTGTGGTTACAATAACTGGATGGGGTATAGTACCATAGGCCATCATCATGAAGCATCATGTGGTCACTCAAGGCTACATATGTTTCCCAAACCAGCACTACTCATGTTGTACCGGAACTGTACTACCTTGGCTACATTCACCATTTCACAAGCAGTTGTTACATGAGTTTGTAAGGAGACCCATAAGGAGCATTCCCTGACATGAATGTGTAGTGTGTTGCAGAGTGTTTAAATGCCCCATGATAGGCCTCTACCCCTCAGGTACATTATGTGTAATGTGTGGATGAGATTTTGGATACTGGAGTGTGTCTTTACAGAGGGTTTGGGAATCCTTTATGTGAAGCATGTTAAAATGCTCTGTGTATGACATAGATGTGTATGTTATGTGCATGTTGAGTATCAACTGTGCCTATCCAATGGTCACTACAGTCCAGCCACATTTGTTTGAGATGGTCTGGGTATTGCATGTGCTTGAGGCAGCTAATCACATTAGTGAGATGTGCGTGGTCTTACACCAAACATGCACAGCATGCATTATGGGTAGGTGCGTTACATGTGTACATGGCCTACACCTTAACTATGACATGCACTTTTTATTTACAATAATAAATATAGAACACACTCTCCAGCATCTGTCCGCTGCCTTGATGTCACCCCAGAGGGACCTACATAGAGATGAGACAGTTTGTCACTGCCACAACTGTGGCATTGCTACTGTGTGTTTGCAATCTTACAGTACAACAGTTTACATTCACAGGGCTACAGATTATGTTCCAAATGATCAGTATTGCACAACAACAGCCTCCACATCTTTTAACGACACACTCCACATCTCACATATGCATGCTCTACCAATACAGATAACAATAGTCTACAGATACGCCATGTTACCTGCATGCTCCATGTGTGCTTGCTGGTTGGCTCTAACCTCCATCATGGTGTATGTCTGCTGCTGTTGTTGTTGGGCAGGTGCCACCAGGCTCAGGAGCAGCTCCTCCACTCTGGTGAGGGGGGGATGGATATTAACACCACCTCCTGTTGCAAGCTGTTGTCTCCGCACATCAGCAGCATGCTGATGGACATGTCTGAGAAGATCACTGTAGTGGTGGCATACCTGCTCATATGTCCAGTTATGCAGGCCTACTTCATTTACCCTGCGAACATCATCTTGCCACATTGCAGTACGCTCCTGCTGGTCCTGGCTAGTTCTGAGAACATGAGACTGTAGTGCTGAATCATACTGGTAGTAATTATGTCATCGTCAGCACTACTGTAACTGGGGTTCCTGCGATGCGCCATGATCCCTGGAAGACATAAATACGAAAATATGTCTGAGCAAGTCATACGGCACATTTAACATTATACAGTACAGATATCACTGAACTGCCATATATAGCAACCTATTAGCTAACCGAGAGTGAAACACTTTAACTGCCACTTATCACTGCTCACCCCACAACTGCTTGGAAGTGCCTGGTTCACTCTCAATCTAATGAAAAATGTTCTGCACAGCAACAAAATAAAATCACTATAGAAGACTATACAAGAGTACCTGGCACACTGTATGCAACACGATGCACCACCTAGCCACAGCAGATATACATCAAGCTGATGTGTAAACAAATATATCATCCATCACAATGAGTGTAAGGTCCAATAAATGTATTACTATTATCCCACACAAAGTACAGTTGTGTACACTTACCATAAATGTAGATGTTCGAGTGTCTTCACTGTTGTAGTCATGACTGTGGGGTTCTCCTCTGCTGGCAGGCAGTCCTTGGTCGGTCAGAATCCCAAAATCTGGGTCCAGCGTCGGCTGCTCAGCCATGCTCCCTGACGTCAGAGTGCCAGGAGTACAAAGCTGACAGCCGACGCCATGTTCTCCAGTTTTTCTTGCCCCAGATGTCAGGTGTTCCAAAATGAGTAAGATCCCATAACCTTTGCAAATACACCTCAGAAGAAGGGTGAAGAAGGGAACCACACAAAAGAAAAAATAAGAGGGGACAGGAGGGAGGGTAACCCAGACTGCAACAGTGAAGACACTCGAACATCTACATTTATGGTAAGTGTACACAACTGTACTATGTTCATCATGTTTCACTGTTGCAGTCATAACTGTAGGGGCTGAATCCCAAAACAGAATAAAAGGGAGGTGGTCATAAAGTAAAGGGGGCAGCTAAAAGGCCCTGGAAGACTGCAGAAGCAAAGCCTGCCCTAGATTTAGAGTAGAGAGGTAGATTGTAGTGCTTAGAAAAAGTATGCACTGAACTCCAAGTTGCAGCTTCCAGAATGTCTTTGGTAGGAACTCCCCTGAGGAAGGCAGCTGAAGTGGCAGCAGCTCTGGTAGAGTGAGTCCTTATACTCCCTGGGATTTGCTTTCCATGGTGTGAATAGCAAAATCTGATTCCATGAGCAATCCATTTAGAAATGGTCTGTTTTGAAATGGCTTTACCTTGGGAACTTGAAGCATAAGAAACAAACAATTGCTCTGATTTTCTGATGTCCTTGGTTCTGTCCAGGTAAAAACGTAGTTGTCTGTGTACATCCAAGGAATGCAAGATCCTTTCCCCCTTATTTTGAGGAGTGGGGAAAAACATTGGCAAGTGAATAGTTTGATTTAAAGCCACTTTGGAAACCACCTTAGGCATGAAAGTAGGATTAGTCCTTAAAGACACCCTGTCTTGATGAAAAATAATATAAGGTTCCACAGCCATGAGAGCTTGCAACTCCAAAACTCTCCTGGCAGAGGTCAGAGCTAACAGGATGGCTGTCTTCCAAGATAAAAACTTGATGTCAGATGTGGCAGCAGGTTCAAAAGGAGGTAAGGTGAGTTTTTCCAAAACATAGTTGAGATCCCAAGCAGGAATGGGTGGAGATCTAGAGGGCCTTAAGTTCTTAGCTCCTCTGAGAAACTGTCTCATGAGCTGGTGGGAAAAGATTGGATGGTCTGTATTATAATGAGCAGAAATAGCAGAGGCATGTATCTTTATGGAAGAGAAAGAGAGACCCTTATGTAAGAGGTCTGTCAGGTAAAGTAAAATCAGAGGAATGTTAGGAATAAGAGGATCTGAATCCTGAGCCTGCTTCCAGGAGCAAAATCTTTTCCATTTTCCTGCATAAGATTTTCTAGTGCCAGGACGTCTGGCTTCTAAAATGACATCCATAACCTGCTTGGGTAGGAGAGAATGAATCATAGACCCTGGATTAACCAGGCCGCCAGGCTGAGAGTTTTGACATGGGAGTGCAGAACCTGACCCTGGTGTTGGGACAGAAGGTTCGGAGTCTGTGGTAAAACCCAAGGGGGCTCCAGAGAAAGGTTTTTCAGTGTTGGGTACTAAAACTGTCGAGGCCAATTTGGGGCCAGCAAGATTATCATCTTGGACTTGTCCTATTTGATCTTTAATAACACCCATGGAAGAAGAGGTAGAGGTGGGAAGGCATACCCCGAGAGGTTTCTCCAACTGAATGATAGTGCATCCACTTTCCAAGCTAGTTCGTGGAATGTCCTGGTGCAAAAAATCTGTAGTTGATGATTGAGGTGGGATGCAAAGAGGTCTATGTGAGGACATCCCCAGACTGCTGTAATCATCTTGAATATTTCGGTGTCCAGCATCCATTCGTGTGGGTCCGACAGGTTTCTGCTCAGACTGTCTGCCAGGAAGTTTTGCTTGTCCAGTTTGCAAGCTAGAGCTGTGTTCCATAGATTCATGGCTAGTCTGCAAAGGGGATAGGAATTAGATCCCCCTTGCTTGTTTATGTACCACATAACTGTGGTGTTGTCTGTCCGTATCAGTAGTTGTCCTGGTTGTAGAAGATTCCTGAAGGCCAATAGAGCATTCTGAACAGCTAACATTTCCTTTAAATTGATATGCAGGTGCTTCTGATCCTTTGTCCAAAGACCCTGCAGACAGTTGCCCTGAAAATGGGCTCCCCATGCATAATCCGAGGCATCCGTGGTTAGTATCTGAGTGGCTGGAGGCAGACTGAAGGGTTTTCCTTTGTTTAGAGTACATGCCTTGGACCACCAAAGGAATTCCTTTTGAAGACAAGGCAGGACAGTGATCTGTATGTCTAAACTGTGGCAATGCTGAGACCATACACTTTTTAGGTACCACTGTATTTTCCGCATATGTAGTCTTGCATATGGTACGAGAAGGATGCAGGAGGCCATGTAACCCAAAGCCTGCAGGAATTTCCTTGCAGATAGCTGAGTTAATGTTGCCAAGGTTTTGAAAATTGAAGTCAGCTGTAATTGTTTTTTGTATGTCAGAAATGCCATCTGTGTTGTTGTGTTTAGAAGAGCACCCAGAAAAGTTATCCGTTGTGAGGGTGTCAAATTTGACTTTTTTATGTTTGCAGTGAATCCCAGGAACTTGAGAAGATTCTGAACAAATTCTAGATGCTGGAGTAAGACATGCTTGCTGTGTGCCTGAATAAGACAGTCGTCCAGATAAGGGTAAATTTGAATTCCCTTGAGTCTGCAATAAGCTACTACTGGAGCCAGGCATTTGGTGAAGTAGACAATCCAAAGGGCAGCGCAGAGAATTGATAGTGCCTCGATCCGGCCTTGAACCTGAGGTATTTTCTGCATTCCTGCCTGACGGGAATGTGTAAATATGCCTCCTTTAAATCCAAAGTTACCATCCATGCATTTTTGGTCAGCACTGGAAGTAGCTGCTGTAGAGTAAGCATCTTGAATTTTGGTATCTCGAGAAAAGTGTTCAAGACTGACAGATCCAGAATGGGTCTCCATGAATTTTGTTTTCTGGGGACTAGAAAGAGCCTTGAGTAAAAACCTTGTCCCATCTCTGAAAGTGGAACCAGTTCTATGGCTTTCATAGCCAAGAGAGCTTCCACCTGGTTTAAGGCCTCTAACCACTGATGCTTTGGAAGATCTGGCCATCCACTTGGTCTTGGTAGGGTATGAAAATGGAATTTGTAACCTCTTGAAACCACATCCAGAACCCACTTGTCTTGGGTTATATGAGTCCAATTTAGGTGAAAAAGAGAAAGTTTTCCTCCGAGAGGGGCTTCCAGGCAAGAAGTTCTTGCAGCCCAACAGAGGGAGTCATTGAGTCTGTTTTCTATGAGTTTGCGACCTGTCCTCTCCCCCCCCAGGGGTGGAAGCCATCCACTGTCTTGGTCTATAAGAGGCTTGCATTTGAGGCCTTCCTCGGGAGCGTCTGAATCTACCCCTCTGAGGCCTGTCTGAATTGGGAAAGGACCAATTTTTTGTAGGCTAATTCCTACTAAATCTGGGTGGCTGTACTTGTAAGAAATCTTTAACCGTTTGCATGGATTTTGCCTTGTCCTCCATCTTCTTTATCACCTCTTCAGCTTTAGATCCAAACAAAACATTATGCTGAACAGGAGCATCCAATAATTTAGCTTTTACTTAATCTGGCAAGTTTTGTTCCTTTAGCCACGCATAGGTTCATAGGTTCATAGGTTTATACTAGGCTATCTGCCCCAAGGCATTTATAAGCCTAGCCTGAATTTTTGTGGCTTACGCCACCCCTTATATGAAAAAATACTGTACCCATTAGTTTGTTGTGCCTCTGTCCAGCAGTGACACAGAGATGATTCCTGGGGTAAACCTACGATCTCCCATCCACAGGTCAAGATTTCTCTTGAACAGAGCCAGCGAGCTACTCTGCCTCACATGGACCGGGACTCTATTCCACAGCATAGGGAATCTCTGAGTGATAAATCTATCCCTCCAGCACGTCCTATTTATATCCATGCTAAGGTTTAACTCGCTTGCTCTAGTGGTTTTGGTGGATTTGGATTTTTTGAGGTGAAGCATGTCCATTAATTCCGTGTTGGACATGGCCTTGTATGTCAGGCACATGTCACCTCTGAGCAGACGGTATGCGACTGAATAGAGCTGGAGTTTCTTCAATCTGGCAGCATATGACAGATTTTGGAGTCCCTTTATCCTTTTGGTGAGAAACTTTTGGGGTCTCTCCAATTGCTGCAGATGTCGGGCGAGATACATCCCGAATGGGGCATTGTACTCGATCATTGGTCTGATAAGTGAAGAGTACAGGGGAACAATGACCTCACTAGATCTGGATGTGAATCCCTTCATGATCAGGTGGGCAATGTAGAAGGCCTTTCTAACCACTTTAGCAACGTGAGTGTCAAAAGAAAGGCCACTGTCAACCTGGGTCCCCAGGTCCCTGATAACCTCTTCTGTGCTTAGTGGATTGCCACCTATATGGTAGCTTGGGGTTACCTTATTTTTCCCGAAGGGTATGACTATACATTTTTTGGTGTTTAACTTCAGGCCATGGCTCTGGCACCAGCTATCTCTTTCCGTGAGTCCCTTCTGAAGGATATCCGTGTCCGATGTACTTTCCACTATGGCGCCCAGTTTGCAGTCGTCTACAAACTTTGTCAGCCAAAGTCCTCCCATGTTGGCCTGTACTTCTGAGAAGTAGATGCCGAACAATAGGGGGCCAAGGACCGAGCCCTGTGGGACACCACTTGTGACCGGCTTGGAGTCTGACATAGCGCCAGCAACTCTAACCCTGTGGGTTCTGTCCTTAAGCCAGTTTGCAACCCATCTTGTGACATATGGGTTTACATTTAAGCTGGTAAGTTTTCTACAATACCAGTGGGGTATTGTGTCGAAGCCTTTGCAAGGTCAAGGTAGGCTGTATGGACTGCCTTTCCCTCATCAATGGCCTTGGTGACTGTTTGAAGAAGTCGACCAAGTTCAAAAGGCATGATCTTCCCTTGTGAAGCCAAACTGGGTCGGGTCCAATGTCTGCAAGTCCCCTATATCTTTGTTTATGAGCTCCATTATGATCCTCTCCATAGCTTTGCAGACTAGACTTGTTAAGCTTATGGGGCGGTAATTACCAGGGTCCGTAGAGGCACCGCCTTTGTGGAGTGGGACCACAGTTGCCATCGCCACTCCTTGGGCACGTATCCTGTGGTAAGGCTGAGATTAAACAGCTGCCTTATGTGCGGGTTTAATTCCTCATTTAGCTCGTGTAGCACACAGTCGGTTGACACCATCCGGTCCCATTGATGCTGTGTTTTTAGCTTTAGAGAGAGCAGCTTTCACCTGCGCATTTGAGATGTCTGGGAGGCTACACTCCGCTGGGATAGTTATCTCTCCTTTAGTGGGGGGTGAAGTTTGCACTGAACCTGTCTGCCAGTATGTTGGCAACGTCTGTGGGTTCAGTGATTTTTGTATCATTTTGGACTAATTCTGAGCATATCTGGGAGTTTCCACCCAGGTTCCTAACATAGCTGAAAAAGGCCTTATGATTGTCCTTTGAATCCATGGCAATTTATCTCTCAAAATTGGCCTTAGTTGATTTTATGAGTGCTCGTATTTTTTTACTAATAATGATCAGGGGTGACTTCCCTTTTATGGATTTTGTTCTATCATGTAATAGCTTTCTCCTCTTATTGTAAAGTTTGTTAATGGCTGGGGTCCACCAGACTGGATGTTTGCCCTTTGTGGAAAGAGTCTTGGTTTTATTTGGGATTGCCTGATCCATGCAGTCCTGGAGGTGTTCATAGAAGGCATTTGTAAGGGCTTCAGCAGCTTGGGTTGTAGTTTCCGCTGTCTCAGGGGCCTTGAAGGATACCACACCAGTCTTGAGTAGTGTGAAGTTTGCTTTAGAGAAGTTCTTCACTGTGGTCTTTTTTGTTTGGGGTGGGGGCGGGATGTGGATTTCCAGTGAGATTAGTTTATGATCAGATCTCACCAATGAGGGATATACTTCCGGTGTGGAGCATTTTGTCCCCATGTTTGTGATAATGAGATCTAGTATATTTTCTCCTCTCATGGGAACAGTGACTAGCTGTTCCATGGCATTTGAATTTATGAACTCCAGGAACCGTTGGGCTAGAAAGTTAGGGCTTGAGTAATGTTCCCAGTCTATATTCGGGTAGTTGAAGTCACCCAATATGATGGTGTTTGGAGATACATTTATACCCTCCAGTGTCTTCAGGAAGGCTGTGTGGGGTTCCTGAATTTGAGAGGGTGGCCTGTAGCATGCTACAATTTGTAGAGCAGTTTTGCCTATGGTTAGTTGCACCTGGATCGTTTCCAAAGCTTCGTGCATTGCCACCAACCTGGAGGTGTGGGTATCCTTTATGAATATGGATACACCCCCTCCTTTTGTGGTGTGGTCCGGGTTTTGGGGCCGGAACGCATGATATGAGGTAAAACCTGATAGTGCTGAGGTGCTCTCAGGAGCCTTGAACCAGGTTTCAGTTACAGCACAGACATCGATGTTCTCCATACTGAGAAGGGCCTCGAGTGCGTGCATTTTGAGATTTAGACTTCTGGCATTGAGCAGCATTACCCTCAGTTTCTTCCCAGTTTTGTTTTCTAGGGTGGTAGGTTTAGAATTTGAGCCTTGCCTAAAAAGGCACTATGGGGGTGGCAAGAGCCTTAGCCAATATCCGGAATCCCAGGGTGACAGGTGCAAGCCGTCCCTTGCGGCAGCGTGGCTTGTCAAGCATGTCATCCCAGGCAGACAGACACTGGATCCCCTTTGAATGACACCAGACATTAAGCCAATTGTTAAAGCTGATCATCTTGTCTCTATATTGTGGCATCATTCTTGGTGAAGGAAGTATACTGCTCAGGGTTAGGGTCATACCTGCCTGGGCTACATAATCAGAGAGCTCCTCTATGTCTCTTTTCATGTAGTCCAGGGAGGTGCGTCTCAGGTCGTTCACACCAGCATGGACAATGACTGTGTCATATTTGTACTTGCTGTGGAGTGACCAGTGCTTGTGTTATGTGGCGGATTCTAGCCCGATAGGCAGCTTACTGTGACCCTCTCCTTGTTCAGCCTGGTGAGTGGGACGTCAGTGTGTCTGACTATGGAGTCACCTATGACAAGTATGTTTGGTGTTGTATTTGGCTTTAAGGGCTGTGACTGCTTTGCACACTGCTTTTGTGGTTTATGTGTTGCTTGTGGGGTGTCTTGAGGTAGCAGTTGTTTGGGTGTCTGCTTTGGAGGCCTCTGCTGTTTAGGTAAATTTTTACTCAGAGCCTCCGAGTATGTCTTTGTGTGTTTATGTGTTTGATTCAGTGGTGTGGTAGCATTATGTGAGGCTGGTTTTGTGGTGTGTGTAGTTGCCTTCTCCTCCTGTCTGGTCTTGCCAGTCCTGAGTTGAGAGAGCTCAGCCTCCAGTTTGGCTAAATAGCTGCATCTCTCACAAGTATTTGTGTTATGTGGGAGGAGGAGAGGGTTGTCTGTGTACATGAGGCAGTTATAACATTGCCTCAAGATTCCCAGATTCACCAGCTGGACCGGAGAGGAGATTGACATCTGACCTTTGGACATGCTAGAATAATATTGGGAATTCCTTAATAATTGAAAACAAGGGCCAGTGGGGAGTGAGGGTGTAGTGCTTTTAATTTTTAGTGCTGACTTATATAATTGCTTTAGTGAGCAAGTGCCAGGTAACTTGAGTGCAATGTGTTACAAGTAACTAAATGCAAAACGACAAACAGTAACTTTCTTTCAAGTGAAACAAGGAAATAAGTACAGTAAGCAATGCAGATATCACTAGTGATCCACAGAAGCTGAGAAGCGCGTATTAGGTGGAATTAGCTTCCAGGAAATAACAAGCAAACAAACAACAAGCATATAAACAAAGCTAGATTCAGCAGGCCTGGATCTAGTCTATGCTAGAGCAAACAAGGTGTACCAATTTCAGTAAGATACAGTTCAAATATTCAGGCACTATAAACCTTTATCCAGAAATTCCCAGCTCAGAAGGGCAGAGTCCAGCCTCTTCTCCCACAAGAGTGCAGACCACGAACCTTCTTAATGTAAAATAACTGGCCTGAAGCCCAAGTGCTTAAACCAGAACTAATACACTTGGACACTGGGCTCTCAATCAGCAGTTCCCAACTTAGAAGGATGAAAGCTACCTGTCCTGCCACCACAGTGCTTGCCACAAACCTTCCTAATGTAAAACAACTGGTCTGAAACCCAAGTGCTTAATCCAAAAGACTTAGAATGATAGCTACACTTTAATCAAGTTACAACCAAGCAGTAATAAATACAATTGAATACTTTAGAGAATGTCTGGATTAGTGCTCAAGTTACACAAACAACGCTAGATCCAGCAGGCCCGAATCCAGTCTATGCCACAGCAAACAAGGCACCAACTTCAGTAAGAAGCAGTTCAGATATGCATGCACTATAAGCCTTTAACCAGAAATTCCCAGCTCAGAAGGGCAGAGTCCAGCCTCTCCTCCCACAAGAGTGCAGACCACAAACCCTCTTAATGTAAAATAACTGGCCTGAAAGCCCAAGTGCTTAAACCAGAATTAATACACTTTTAGAATAACAGACACTGAGCCCTCAATCAGCAGTTCCCAACCTAGAAGGATGTAAGCTACCTGTTCTGCCACAACAGTGCAGACCACAAACCCTCTCAGTGCAAAACAACTGGTCCGAAGCCCAAGTGTTTAAACCAAAAGGCTTAGAATGAGTTACACCAAGCAGTAATAAGGCTTAGAATGAGTTACACCAAGCAGTAATAAATACAAGGCAGCAGCCCTACAAGAAGCCTCCAAGGCATCAAATCCACAGTGTAAACCATGCTTCCCAACTTGTTCAGTGGCATGCATTAAGTCATGCAATTCCTTATCATCTGTACAGGCGGAAATGGAAGTCAGCTTTTGTTTTAAAACAGACAGAAGAAATTGCTGGTATTTCAGCATATGAAACTGACAATTTAAAGCCTTAATAGATAAAGTAGCAGAAGTGTACACTTTTTTGCCCCATCTTTCTAAAGATCTGGAATCCTTCTCAGTGGGAATGGGGTTTTTAGCAGAAGCGGCCTTAACCCCCTTAGTACCCTGAGAAATGGTTTCAGGATCAGCAGTAGTATTCTTGTATAAAAACTGGTGGGAATCAGGACTGGAGCAAGAAAAAAGTTTCCCCAATGGGGTACTTAACTTTGAGTAGGAGAAGAAAGTCTTCGGACTGAAGTACGTTAAGAAAAAATTGTCAGCAGTCAGCCGACCGGCACTTGCAAACTGCTATCACCGCACAGCAAGAAAGACTGGAGAACATGACGTCGGCTGTCAGCTTTGTACTCCTGGCGCTCTGATGTCAGGGAGAATGGCTGAGCAGCCTACGTTGGACCCAGATTTTGGGATTCTGGCTGACCGAGGACTGCCTGCCGGCAGGGGAGAACCCCACAGTCATGACTGCAACAGTGAAACACGATGAACATCTTGTTAATGGCAAACCCGTGTCCAAAATATGTGCACAATTGGGATATAGATCACATACTGTTGTAGTACACTATGAATGTTGCTAGATACGCAGTTATATGTTTTACCACACATATGTCAAAGAACATGCTACAAACATACCCACACACACATCAGACATAATTACAGGACACAAAGGTATGACAACCCAGATAAGCTTTCAGTGTGTACTATACAGTACTATGTGTCAGTACTTACACAACCTTAATCTTGAGAAATGTAATCTGTGATGAATACAGGGACCACACAAAATAGTGGATGCAAGCAATGTGGACATATACCATACTTTGTTGTACAGGCCCAGAGCTTCAAGTAGTACTACAGTGCACACAGGATTTGGATTCAACATCTGTACCAATCAATAATCATAGATGTAGTGCTTTAGCCTCCAATGACACACCCTAGTTAAAACCAAGGGACTTAATCACACTGTATGCAATAGCACTTTGTTTGCCTAGCAACAGAATACACAGCTTTTGCTAGGACCAAAGCAAGGACCCATAATACCATGACATAAACAGTTTTCCACTAAGCTATCCCACAGATACATATCTTTGATGTATTCACAAACACATTGACCATCACAGTCAGTCAACAGTACAGAGAATCTATATATACATATAAACATCCATTGGTGTACATAGGCACATATACATTTCACCTTTCATAGTGAGAATATCAATTATACAAAGGATGTGAGGTGTACAGTAATGTAATAAAATCACACAGTCTTGGGATAAATGTATTGCAGGTGTTCACAGCCCAGGTAGCTTTAGCAGACCTCACTGGCTTCAACATTGCAAACTGAACAAACCACCCACAGTGTTTAACCACTACATGTCATATACCAGCACTGTATGCTGTCTTGTTTATCACACACTAAAACCTACATACAAATATGCGCATATTAACCTTCACCAACATATATATCTCCACCCTTCACAAACAATTGCAATATGTCCCTTGCTCTATGCACATATACAAATGTGAATATATATGACACATATATATTTCTCCTTATGTGTGTAAGGTCCACACTGCTGTAAGTCCCTGGACCTCACAGCTGAACTGTTGGGCCTTGCTGCAACACAAACAGGTGTCACATATGAACACACACTAACATTGGGGGGTATATATGGCTACAAATGCTAGATAAGCATATTAGACTGCTACAGCAGTTGCCAATGCTAATCTCCACTTTAATATGACTATCATGCATGTGTCGTTCTGTCACACCCATGTTTATATAATGTCAAGCGCTAATCCCCCCAACAGCCATTGGCCACACTACTTTACAGAACACAGATAACATGGATCAGATCTTTGACATTTAATGCTGAGCTACACATTTCACAGGTATGTCCCACTGCCCACAGGTACACACTGTATTGTCCATAGCAGTAGTTAAGCAGAACATCTATGCATAAATAAGTACTGCTGCCACATATGAATGGTTCACATTATGTAGACTATTCTTCAATAACATCTACTACATGCCAGTAAATACATATGTGTCACATACCTTTCCTTTGTATGATTTGGTAATATTTCTTTTTCTTTTTCCTTTTCTCTGTCTCTCTCTCTCACTCTCTCTGTCTGTCTCTTTCTCTGTCAGTCTCTGCAATAGAGTGCTTGAGTTTGTTGGTAGAGACTGCAGCCTGCTTTTGTAGGTATTTGCACATGAGCTTGTGATGGCCTCTGCACCAATTAGTGGCCACCATTTGCTAATTGCATGCAGCCTGCTGTGTAGTAATTGCAGTAATCACTGTCATAGCAACCCAGTACTATAAATTGCTAACTTAGGTAGGCGTGGCCCTTTCAGCTTTCCAAGATGGAGATCATCCTTGTTTGGTGTGGACATCATTGTTTAAGACAGAAGGTTGGTATAGTTCTTATATCAGAAGCCAGGGGTGTAGCCAGAGAGTTACATTTTGTACTCAGACCTAATGTTGCTGCTTCCAGTACCCACTTGTCAGTGTAGAAATGTACTCACCCCTTAAAATGCTACTCCAAGATACATGGAAAGATGTACTTTCTTTTCAACTTTTACAATTAACTGCCATACAAAGCTAGTTATTGAGATGTATTCCTTTGGCACAAGTATTGTTTGTGAACTGCTATACTGTGAATATTCATTTACTCAGTTCTAAACCATTTGTGCTTTTTTAGTGTTGACATTAGCACAAGCTGCTCAGAAAAACTGGACACATTTCAGTACTGTGAATATGCTTACCTACATCCTTGGTAGACCCTGCACACACAGGTATATTCTATATTTGGGTAGGGGTGCAGAAGTACAGAGAGCATAAGTATTATTGTGTGGATATTTATCTTGCTGGACTTACAGGGTTGCTGTGTACATGTTAGTTTATAAAGGCAAGTAGTCTGTCTGTGTAACTCCCAACTGTGGACCTATCCACATGGTAGCCAGAGAATATCCTGTTATTTTTTGTCTGTCCACCACACCGGTCTTTTCAGCATTAGAGCAATGGCATTGTTACATTTGGTTGCTACCAGTACATGGCTACAGCCATTTGTATTTCAGTGTTGTATTCCTACATAAGGGTATGCTTCCGAAACTCCTTCCAAAGCTATTTGCACAGTGTGTAACAGCAGAAAGGCTGATATGCCTCTGTGTTTCTGCCTCTGTCAGACCTCTCAAACACTCAAGTACATATTTGAACAGACTCAGGGAAAAGTACAGAAAAAGTCAGGGACACCTTTAAAATATTAGTACCATTAAGTTGAAACATTCAGAGAATCAGAGCATATTAATTAATACACGTTTTATGAAGTAACAGAAGTGTCTAACTCTTAATTATTGTCATTATTCATTAAGTGTAATTCACCACCTTTCTGGTCAAAGTCAGTAGTTTTAGGAGGGATTCAGAGGGACAGAGCTAAAATTTGTGTCAAAATCAGGGACATCCCTGAAAATTAGGAACAGTTGGGAGGTATAGCCTCTGCCCTAAACAGATATGCCAGTGTTTGTCCTGCTGTGATACTGTGTGGGGATGTAAAGTAATGGTGTAACATTATTTCCTGCTAGAATGGCTGCTTCTCTTATCACAGTCATGTAATGTAATCCCAAAACAACTGTTGGTAAAGATCCACAGAACAAGTTGTGTGGTATGGCATTCCTATTTTTCCTTTATATTCACTCATTCTGATGCATGATATATTTATTTCAGTACCAATTTGTTGTATATCTACCATGGCTTAGTGGTACTTCATGTTGTGTAGTGTGTACAAGGTCTGGGGTTTGAGACTGACAGAGGTGTTTTATTTTGCTCCTGAGCAGAATAAGGGCCCTCACATACAGAGTGACTAAGGAACTTTTAAGCAGTTGTAAGCGGGTTTGCGCAGGTTTGCGCGATGCTTAGCAATGCTTAGCTAAGCACAAACAAGAGCACACTCGCGCAAACCCGCTAACTACTGCTTAATAGTGCTTACTCCCACTAACCCCCGCACTTATTTCTTTGAAAGAAAAGAAAAATGGGGAGATAGGAAAGTGGTGAAAAATGGGCACAAAGAGGGAAAGACAGTATGGAAAGTAGCTCGGGATGTGCAGGCCGGGTGTAGGGAAGGTCCATATCCGTCCATTTCTTTAACAGCAACAGCTGTGCATATGGAATAAATTTGGAGGTAGATATGAAACCTTCAACCCCTGAGAGAGGGGTGAGGACAACAATTTATGTTGTAATGCCAATTAAATTACATTTTATGTATCCAGTGGACATGTGTGCAAAATGGGCAGCTATGTATAGAGCGTAATTTTTTGGGGGGAGCAGATTGCCCTTTTTTTTTTTTTAGGTGAGAGTGGAATGTGGGGTGGGGAAGTAGGTATATTTGAGGAGGTAGGTTGGGGAGGTAAACAGACAAGACAAACAAGACGCATACAGGGGTGGTATATGGAACATGTGGTGGGTGAACACCGTTGACTGGGAGGGATGTTTGGAAATCGCAAGCCCATGAGCCCACAGATGGAAAGAGTGGGACTGAGGTCCCCACCCATGGGCAGTCACCACTGCACCTTCACAGCCCAGAGGGTGGCTGTGCTGGGGGCTGTGTAGGAGGGGCAGGCTGACCCGGGAGTTGTGCCACTCGTGCCTCAAGCTGGCGTAGAGGTTCTGCAACAGAGCGTTCAATCTCTCTATGCACTACAGCCCGGGCTGTTCGAAGGGTGATAGGTGGCCCTCCTCCCCCACGCTTGCACAGGGGGGGGCAAGCCCCATCCCCTGCAGTGCTTCCACCCGAAGGTGGCACAGAGCCATTGGAGGAGGAGGTCCCAGGCTGGGCACAGGACCTGCTGGTGCCAGGTGCCATGGCCAGCTGAGGTAGGACAGGTGGGTCCGCTGGGACCAGCCTTCCCATACGAACTATGTTTTGGAGGGTTTAATAAAGATATGGGTTAGTAACAGTCAACAGCATTCCCAATTAGTTATAACAGCATGCAGAAGTATTCCCATTACCCAACTCACCAGATTTTCAACTGTTGAAATGCAAGCATAACATATGCATATATAGAACAATAGTGGACATTACAACAGCATGCAGGTTGAATCGATAGCAACAGGCCACCAATATTCTGGTATTTTAACAGGGCACATGCATAGAAATAAATGCAAATATTTATAAACCAATAGGACATATGTCCCAACAAATATTTTGAGATTAGACATACCGATTGAGGTGTGGAATTGCATTTTTTATGCACATACAGTAGGGTGGAAAAGGATAACTCAATTAACAACTTATATATCCTTCTAGTTTTCACTACATTTCTATTAACTGCAGTTATATGTCCCTTACATGTATTATTACACTACCCAATGTCCTTATATTGTGCAACTGGATTTTGCTAGATCATTATATACATGAGCTGTATCTTACATACAAACTGTCCAAGATGCAGATGTTACTGCTACATATTTTGAAAGTTGCTCACACACACTACTGCTAAGATGGTAACTGACAGCTATACTTTCATATAATTATCTAGATATGTTCAGGTAAAAGTATCAGTTATATGTTAACAGCTCCCTATATTTTTGGCAGCACACTGACATTTCTGGGGAACACAATACCAAGCTACTCATGTGCCAGATTAACCTGTACATGCTTGGCATGAACCAACAGTTGAGGGCTGTAAATATGCATAAAAGCTACTGGCACTCCCTTCATCCACGTTATATGGGCCTACCTAAGTGTGGGTTAACACTGCTTAATACAACAGTACTATTTGTAAAATGTAACAGTACAACAACATATCAAAGAAAATGACATGGACGCACTCCAGGAATTATACATTTATTAAAGGATTATTACACCTTTATTTATTGGGTTAAAACACTTTTTGAAGGCTCTCTCATTTATTTTATATAACAGTACATGCAGAATAATTACTAACCTGCCTGATGATGCAGCCTTTGCAGCCTATCTTCATGGGCTTGCTGATTTATAGCCCAGACACCTGCAGCTGTGAAGTAAATGCAGTGATATTGAGACATACCTATCCATAGTATAGACAAGCATAGCAATTCTTAACTAATTAATACAATGGCTACTTACTCAGTACTGGGGCATTAGGCATTGCACGGGACTCCTGGATCCACTGGTCCAGTTGATCCTCCTTATGTCGCTTCAGGTCAGAATAATGGTGCCTGACCTGCTCACCAGTCCGAGGAATGCCAGTGGCACTGGTGAGATCATGAGCAAGACTGTTCCAGGCCTCCGTTTTATATTGGGTGCCAGGTACTGGCCCTGCAGGAGTCGTTCCTCATGATTGTGAACAAGGAGCCAAACCATTACTTTGGTCTCCTCAGTGCCCCAGTGTTGCGCTTGAAATCGAGTGCCTTCTCCAACACCAGCCATGCTGACTGCAGAAGGGAGCTACAACCAGTTATGGCAAGTATTCCCACCTGTGGAACTTAAATATGCATCATTTCCTGCACTTATTTGTGATTGGCCAGTTTTGAAAAACTCAGCTGTAGGCACAACTGCTTAGCTGATGTTGGCAATGTTTAATATTCCTTTGATAGATATGTGTCTGTTGAAAGTGCATGGTTATGAAATGCTGTTATAGCTTAGTGGTTATATACTGTGACTAAAGTGAAATTATTTATGCGCAAACTTAATTTGTTAGCATATTTTGGGTTTGAAAGGCGTGATGAATATAGTACTAGAACTGTAAAACTACATAAGCCTAGTTATTTTACTCCACCCTATAATAATTTAGTGCACATTTTTGAAAACTTGTGTGAACAGGAAATAAGGCAATTATATAAAACTAGTAATGTCACACATTACAACAACTTAAAGAAAGAGAACATTGACAGTATTGAATATATATGTAGCAACAAAAACATACGTGTGATGAAGCCCGATAAAGGAAACGGAGCCGTAATAACAGATAAAATTGATTATGTTAATGAAATGTTAATTATGCTATCTAAAGATAATTATGTTGAAGTAAGTATTAATGAGATCCATTTAGCATATCACAAAATAGATATGACCCTAGAAGATATGTTATTTCAGGGTCAAATAAGTGAGGAAGAATACTTTTTTATGTTAAATAAATATCCTGTGATTAGTGGGATCTTTGGTATCCCAAAGGTACATAAGGGCCTTGACAATGTCCGGTTCAGACCTATAGTTGATGGCAAGAGGAGCAAAGTGTCCTTTATTAGTCAATACTTAGACACAAAACTAAAAAATGGTTTGGAAAAGTTTCCTTACATATCTAAGGACTCTTGGCACTTTTTGGATAAAATTAGAAATTACACCATTTTGGAAAAATTTTTGTTTTTAACAATTGACGTGGTGAATCTATTTAGTGTCATTCCTCATGAAATAGGTCTTGAATGGCTGGAAGAACAATTGTTGGTCACAGGAGTTTATGATCAGGATGAAATAAATTTGTATGTGAGGCTAATGGAGCTGGTGTTAAACAACAATTTTATATTTTTTGAAGGATATAAATTTCGCCAAAAAACTGGAGTTGCAATGGGGGCAGCATGTGCCCCCATTTACGCCAATTACATCATGGCGTATTGGGAGAATAAGTATATTTTCAATAGTGAATACAGGTCTTCGATTAAGGTATATACTCGTTTTTTGGACGATATTTTTATTATATGGCAAGGTGAAAAGAAAGATATAGAGAAATTTATAGCATATATTAACCGAACAGTATGGTTTCTGAAATTCACTTATGAAATTGGTGAAGAAGAGATTAGTTATTTGGATGTGAATTTAATGTATAACAGAGACAAGAAGCAGATTTCATCTAAAATATTCAGAAAACCAACATTTTCTAATTCTTATCTGCACTACGATAGTTGGCACCCGGAACATCAGAAAAAATCAATAGTTAAAGGTCAGTTAATAAGGGCAGCGCGTATGGTTAGTGAAGAAGCTGAATTTCTTAAAGAAATAGAATTTATACTAAAATTATTTATGAATAGGGGTTATCCTCCGCTATTTTGTGAAGAGATAAAAAAGGAAATATTAAATAAAAGAATCAATGGATGTATTCAGCCGATCCTTAACAGTTCGCATTCAGTTATTAACAACTCTAATTCAATAAGGTACGATCTACGTGAAGATCACATCTTATATGTAGTGACATACAATGCAGACACAGAGGGTATTATTAGAATTATAGAAAAGAATTGGAAATCATTTATTAAGCTTAAGGAATTTCAGGGATTTACGTCTAGAAAACCAAAATTTGTATTCCGTAAGGATAGAGCCTTAAAACAAGTTTTTGAAAGGTTTGCATGTCAACTAGACAACAACATGAGTAAAATGAGAGGGAATAACAAATGTGGTAGATGTTCTACTTGTAATTTTGTAATGAAAACAGGGGGTAAAATTACAGTTAATCATACCAACATATTGATTAGGGGTAGATTTAACTGCCATTCAAGAAATGTAGTTTATATAGCTAAGTGTGAATTATGTATGGCATTTTACGTGGGCAAGACATGTAGAAAATTCAGGGACAGAATAAAAGAACACGTCCTTGACATACAACATCAAAAGCCCACGAATGCCTTAGCTAGACACATTATCACACATAAAGATCATAAATTTTCTTTTTGTATAATAGAACAATTAGTACAAGATCAACAAGGAAGGTTAACAGAGTACCACCTTGATGTATGTGAGCTCAAATGGCAACTAATATTAAATGCGCATTTATATCCAGGCCTTAATGAATTTATAACTATTAAACCTTATTTAAGGCTACAAAATATTTTAGGTTAATGTTATGCCATTTGGGCTGGACTCAAAAGGTTAAGGTTCTTATTATACAATGGCCTGATGGTCATTATTTTTGCATTATTATTTCATTAATAGATTATTAAGAATACATACTAGATTTTAATTGCATTATATGTAGTCATAAATTTTATGTATCATATTGTAAATGGTTATTTAACATTCTACACGACCCATGTACAAAATATATAGGGGTTATTTTTAGTGTAGGTACATTTTTTATAATGTTTAGCAATTTTGTAAACAATACGTATTTTTAATTTTATATATAATATATTATGTACATATTGTTTTAGAACATTATAACATTTTTAATTTCATTTGTATCATTTTTGTATTTGTTCATATTCTTTTCTTTTCTTGTTCTTAGTTTGCACTGAGTGTAATAGCCAAGTGCAACTAATTAATCAATTTATTATTCACTAAGTCATTAAATTATTAACTGTTTAATGAAATTCTGTATAAATTAAGTTCAGCTCTAACACTCTGAAGAAGTCTATACGACGAAACCTAGGTCAGTGTTGGAGCTGTTGTTGTGTTGCTGTATTAAAATCCTTTTGGTGTACTTCGTTTCTTCGTGGAGTGGTAATTAATCCTGAGTTTGAGCCCTGTCACTGCTTTTTATTTTCCTACTGGCCAGACCTGAATGGTTAAGGTACAGTAAAGGAGGTGTGGCCGTGTTTAGCCAACTTTGTTCAACTTTGCCCGACTTTGCCCAATGTTGCCCAATGTTGCTCGACATTGCCCAACGTTGTGCTGGTTAGTGAGGTGCGCAGCTATACGCAAGGACATTGCACTTGTTAACGTGGTGCTCAGCTATGAGCAATTGGTTTTATATATGCTAAATACTGCTAAAATGTGCTTAGCAGTGCTTTATATTGTTTAAAATAAGTTACTCATGCCTCAGAATGTATGACCATTTCACCTTCATATATATATAATTCTTTCACTACTACATATAACATTTGAATGCTTTTTACAAAACTTATACATGATAAATGTCAGGAAATATTTTTGTATACAGATTTCCAGCAGAAAATGGAACGCGCTGTAGTGGCACTCGAACCTGGAATGCCTCCTCTTTGTGCGAAGGCTCTAACCACTACACTATAGCTATTTTGCTTAATTGGCATATTTTTTTCTTATTATCCTCTTTGGTGTCGAAGCTGCTAACTGTAGCTAAGCAATGGGCAATCCTGTGCAAACATGTGCAAATATGGGCAGCCATATCGGAAATAAAACAAAAAAAAAATTTCTTTTAATTTTTTAATTTGCAAGAGGTTTAACATATGGGGGAGTGTAGTGTTACAATGTACACAT
Organism: Protopterus annectens; assembly: GCF_019279795.1. Lineage (NCBI taxonomy): Eukaryota > Metazoa > Chordata > Ceratodontiformes > Protopteridae > Protopterus > Protopterus annectens. The sequence continues at coordinate 87,354,229 of NC_056737.1, forward strand.
GTGAGCAGACTCGCTCATGTAACTCGACATTTCTTGGGTTTTGTCAGTGCAGGGGTGCGGATTTTTGGACTGCTCGGCAGTCGGACACACCTCCTACACTCGTCCACGCTCCTTGTAAGCTTTAGAGTTGAGGCAGCACGCCCTCATTAATATGAATGGCGTGCTGCCGTCATACTCTTAGACTGGCATTTCCATGTAAGACTAATCTAGTCTTACACAGAAGATTAGTAAATCCTAGGGATAGTCTGAGAGCACCAACATGTCTCTTTTCATATAATCTAGGGAGTTACACCTCAAGTCATTGAGATCTCCATGAACCATGACAGAGTCATACTGCTACTTGTTGTTCAAGTTGTTTAATGGCATGCATTTTAAGTTATTTATGTGCTATGTATAATTGTTCAGTTTTTTACATGTTATTATAGTGTCTATTTATTTGTAAATATTTAAATTTTTCTTGTTTAAAATCATTTTGATGCAACATTATTTCATTTCTTACATTTATCACAATTTTTAATATTTTTTATATGTAAAAAAGAATTTTATAACATTTTAAACAATTCCAAATTTTAAAAGTTTTAAATATTTTAAATTACAATTCAGTATTTTTAAAATGTACATTGCTGCAATATTTTAAGTTTTTTGGTGAGCAAATCCACATATTGGGTTGATAATACATATGTAGACAGATTCAAATGGTATTATTCATGCATATGCTAATTTATGTTAATGAGAGTCCAATGGGAAACAAAGTGGCGATATAAAAGGAAATGATGTAACACATTTTAAATGTGTGAGGAAGTTTAACAGAGATTTAAACAAAAGCACTAACATTGTATGTTTTGTCATTAAAGTATCTATGTTTTACCATTCAAGTTCGTGGTTTATAGCTGAAGGGACGTGGTGCATTGGCATTTATTGGATTCAGTTTGATTTCAAATAGACATGTCAATGTTCTCTAGGATAAGAAGGGCTTGTAGGGACTGTAATTTCTTAATTAGGCTCCTAGGATTGATCAGTAACACAAAAAGCAAAAAGTACACAGGAAGAGAGGTGTGGTACAAGAAAACTGTGCAAACAAAAAGTAAAAAACAAGTACCAAACCAACACGGATAGGCAAAAATATCCATTTATTTAACAAAGTAAAAAGTAATGAAAGTGAGCGCTTTCACAATAACACTTTCACTTCTTCAGACTAATAAACAAGTAAAATGACAGAGTTTAAAAAGAAAGCAAAACCAATTAGTTGTTATATACAAATCTCATGAATTAACTAAAAGGTGCACACACAAGCAATGCAGCAGTTGTTATAAATACAAAGGAAAAAATACAAATAAAATCTAAGTTTAAAAACATTAATGTTTAAGTGGGTGTGCTTTCAAGAATGTTTTAAGGCTGGAAACACCATTGAAACCAAGCTGTTTCTCTGCATTCACGAGCAAGATTAATTTCTGTTCAGCCCTTTCTGTTTTATTAGATGTATCACCCTCCTCCTAATACTAACGTAAAAATACCTGGAGTACAAAGAACTTAAACGTGTGTTCTGAGCCATGCAAACCAATGTGTTGTGCTAAGGCATTTGTGCCTTTCTGGTTCCTAATGTCCCTATAGTGTTCGAGGATCCTCTCCTTTAGTGGTCTGTTAGTTTTGCCTATATAGAAGGCATGACAGACCTGACAGCTTGCAAAGTAAACAATATTTGGAGCTCTGCAGTCAGCATAAAAATCAAGTTTGATTTTAAAATTAACATGAGAATGTATATAGGTTGAGCCCGTAAGTATATACTCACAGGCTGAACATGATTTACAAGGAAAAGTCCCATGCCTGGTAGACTGAGGCCCTTTGATACAGGGTTGTGATTTATAGCACAAATGTTTCTTCAAGGACTTATTATTTTTAAATGTAAAGTGTGGTATGCTGTCTCCAGTCCCTTTCAATTCATCTATAGTGTGTAGAATATTCCAATTCTGTTTAATGACCTCACAATATTTATTAGTGTCACTAGAGTAAGGTTCATAGACTCTGAAAGTATGTTTCACAGCTACAGTTGCTTGTGAAGCATCAGGTGGGGTATGGTTGCCAAAATAGGCTCTACATTTCCATTCCGTTTCTTCTCATGCAGCATTAATTTGAGAATCAATCTCTGCCTGTTTGTAACCTCTGTCTAGAAAGTCATGCTTGACAGAGTCAAGTGCTAAACCCAACTGAATGTTATCATTGTGCAATCTCATTACTCTATAGATCTGCCCTTTTAAAACATTCCGGGTGACATGCTTGGGATGCATGCTGTTTTTGTGCAGGAAGTTGTTCTTCCTAGTGGGGTTTTTGTAAACACTAGTAGACAAATTATTAAGGTCTCCTTTTTTGATCTTAACATCTAAGAACTCCATTTCTACAGCAGAAAATTTACAGGTAAATCTTAAAAAAACAGTAGTGTCATGCAAATAATCAATAAATTCATTCAACAGTTCTGACGAGCCATGCCAAAGCAACAAAATGTACGTACCAGGCTATGTTTGTTTGGTTTTGCTTTCTTTTTAAACTCTGTCTTTTTACTTGTTTATTAGTCTGAAGAAGTGAAAGTGTTGTCGCGAAAGCGCTCACTTTCATTACTTTTTACTTTGTTAAATAAACAGAGATTTTTGCCTAGCCATGTTGGTTTGGTTTTTGATCAATAACACCTTTATATTTTCTCTTACTTGTTTCATTAGGGTTATGGTTATCAGTTCAGCATTGCCTAAAAAAGACACTATGGACGTGGACAATGTATTTGCCAATAATAGAAACCTTAAAGACAAAAGATGCAAACCATCCCTGGCAAAACAGCATGGTCTGTTGATCATATCTTCTTAGGCTGACAAATATTGGACCCCCCTTTGAATGACACCAAAAACTAAGGGAGTTATTGAAGTCAATTATTTTTAGCATCCTCCTTGGGGAAGGTAGAATGCTGCTCAATGCTAAGTTTATACTTTCTTGGGATACATAGTCTGAGAGCACCAACATGTCTTTTTTCATATAATCTAGGGAGTTACATCTCAAGTCATTGAGATCCTGATACTTGTTGTTCAAGGACTTGAGTGTAGGAGTGATCTGACAGGCCCTGGTACCAGACAAGCAACTAACCATCAGGTACTCTAGAACCCTCCTTAGGCCAATTCAAAAAAGTCTCAAAGTGTATCTCAAATCACACTGGTTATATCCTTGCTCTAGTCCCAACTAGCTCCCTACTCTAAAATTGTGTGCTAAAAATACTTCTTTGCAACTCTAGCTGAGTCAGAATCTGTTTGTTTATAACCTCATTTAAATCTACAATTTGTTGGACTGTATAACTTGCTTGTCATAATTAAGTTTGTATATAGTGCTTTTTATGTTATATGTAATATTTTGTCTGTATGTATGTTGGAGCTTTTCTCCCCAGGCCTCTGCTGAAAATGGACATGTATCCAGTCAGACTATCCCACTCAACAAATGTAAAATAAATAAATAAATCTTTCCTTGCTCAGTCTGTATGTCTTAAAATGTAGTCACCAATAACAGGAATGTTTGATTAGGTTGATGCCTGCTTTACGGGCACAGCATCTGTGACTTTGTACCTCCTTGTGCTAGGTGAGGAGGTAGGTTTAATCTGCTGGATGTGCTTTGTGCTGGTATGTGCCTTGGAGGTCTCTGAGGTTTAGGCAAGTGAATTTTTGGAACCCCATCATGTGACAGATTATGTGTATTGTGATGGCCTTGGAGAGGTGTGATGTGTGGTGTACTGCTGACAATATTGGTGTCTGACTTTACTGCGTGTGAGATTTTCGCTTACTAGGATATTTATAAATGTACATCTCTTACACACTATGCTATGCTGTAAGGATTTAGGTTAAATTATTTATCAGAAAATGCTCTCTCTTGTTGAACCTGATTTGTTCTACCATGCAGTTCTATAAACTCTTTCTTGATTCTTAACAGAAATTCTCGTATCTCTTGTTTCTGGGGTTTAGTTTGTCTATCAGCACTGCATACAGAAGTCAGTTTTTTTGTTTCTTTCTTCACCAGAACTATCAATTTTTGCTATTTACACTAACTGCAGAGGTCTGCATTTCTTTCCATGATGTAAAATGTTCCTTTGGTATATTTGTTCTCTGAGGCATAGCACCATGTGCCTGCCCCATGGATTAGTATCCCACTCCCTCAGCCTTTTGAATGAAGAGCAAAAAGAAAAGAAAAGTCCCTTAACATGAGCTCCTCCACTATATCATGGTTTAACTACTATTTATCAGGCCATCAGCAAGCAGGCCTATGGCAAGACCAGTTGTTCCCCCTATTACCAGTAGCCATAGGAGTCCCACAGGGTTCCATCCTTGAACCTCTGCTGTTCTCCCTATTTACAAATCAAATAGCTTCTTCCTTCCCCTCTGCCTCAATAGTGCAATATGCAGACAACACCACTATTATCTGTGCCGCCCCTACGCTAAAGGAATGTCAAACCCTCACTCAGAATAACTTTACTTTAGCTGAAGCATGGTTCACTAACATTAAACTTATACTTAATCCTAAAAAAAAAAAAAACTAATGCTCTTTAGCCCTGGTAGAACTCCTCCGCTAAGCAATGAATTTACCATAACAGCCACTGACAATACTCTCATCTCCCCAACTGCACACACAAAACTGCTAGGCGTTGAAATAGACAACAACCTAAAATTCGACATACACATAGCACAAACAATCAAGAAAGTAAATAAAAAGCTTGGTCTCCTTTAAAGGAACAAACAGTTCTTGACTATACATACTAAAGCCACCATAGCAAGAACTCACCTCTTATCCATCCTCCTTTATGCTTCCCCCATCATGACTACTCTCCGCCGCACAGAACTAAACAAAATGGAATCTTGCTACAACAAGATAGCCAAGTTTGCAACTGATGCCTCCTATAGATCCCACTACTGTCTATCCCTCAAGCAACTCAACTGGCTGGAGTTGACTCACCTACTCCTACTCAATCAACTCTCATTAGCGCATAAACTCTACTACCTTCCTGACAAAATCCCAGAACATCTGCAAATAATACAGCCCTACGTCACCACTAGACCCTTAAGATCTACTAACCAAAACCTCATACATGTCATCAAACATAGAAACAATGCTGGGAAATCGCTCTTTGCATGCACTATTGCCAGAACCTCGAATTCACTCCCAAGCCAAATTTCCTCTACCACCTCTCTTACTCATTTCAAAAGACTCTTGACAACTCATTATGAAAACAGCTGGCTTTGTTCATGCTATACCCCTGGCTAACCCTCCCCACTGCACTGTTCGAAAGTATTCCATCAGAGATCACTTGCATTCCCTGGTAAATTTGTTAAATTCAATGATATGTTCCTTCTAACTCAGTGACATACACTGTATTATACTAATGCACAGCTTGGTAAAAGAAAACTGAAAAATGTATTGCATGGTATATAGTATATACAACAAAACCTTGTAAATAATTACTGGAAATGTACTCATAAGTATTTCCTTCATAGTAATCCTATGTACTTAGGCTGCTTATGTGTTCTATAATATAGGTAATGTGATGTTGGAGCTTTTCTCCTCAGGCATCTGCTGAAAATGGACATGTATCCAGTTGGACTTTTCTGGTTAACAAATGTTCATAGGTTAGTACTAGGCTAACTGCCCTTGCGAGCCATTTCAAACCGAGCCAATTATCCCTTGTGAGACTCAAACCCTGTACCTTGTGTTTGTAAGGCAAACACCTTAACCATTAGGCCACCCTCCCAACCCATACTGTAAAATAAATAAATAAAAAAATAAAAAAACAAGACTTCTGCAGACTGAGGAAACCATACCTCTCAACCTCTTAGAGAAAGAAATGTGGATAAAGCCTGAGATAAGGGGTAAAAGCTCAAAAGAGGAACATATTTTAAATACTGCTCTTACAAACTTAGAAAGTTGCTAGAATAATAGGATTTGTGTTAGCAGGCATTAGCTGAAGGATATGAAGTCTGAAACTCAAATGCATATAATTATTTAGTGACTTTAATCCTCAAATCATCACAGTGATTTGCCACAAAAACAGAAATTTTATGAGGAACAGACCAAAAAATATAAGGGAAAAATGTGGGCATTGTGTGAAAATCTGGACAGTTGACAGGTATGCAGGAAACAGTAGGACAGTACAATACCCACTCCACATCCCCCCAGTTCTTCAAGTGAAGAGCAAAAAAAAAAGGCAAAACCAACATTTTGGTGCAGATAAAAAATGTTAAATGCAAGCCTGGTGATCAAGCCACTGGAATCAAAGAATTTTTAAGGCCTGAGTAATGGTCTGTTTTTTAACATTCAGGAAATCCAGCACAGAAGTTATCAACTTGTTTCATTATGCCTGGCAGATAAAACCTGCTTTAGCTGGCTTATTCATAAGTGTTCTCATAATGCATGAGTATGTTAGAACCACATCACTTGGTTTTTTAAAGCTATGGACACAGCTGATACTGTACTTAATGTGTTCTGTGTAAAAAAAACTTGAAGCATGGATAAGATGTTTGGGAACATTTCATTCAGCTTCTTTCCCAACACTGTTAGCAATATTTTCCCTTGCTCTGTCCTAAGTGGCAACTTCCTATTGTGCCATTTATAGCATATCCATAATACTTGAATGTCATCCATTTTTGTCATTACCTTAGGAACAACCATTTGTGAGGTACAAGGCACTCTCTCCTCTCATACAAGTGTGTCTCAGTGTCCAACTCTTCTCCTAAGAAAGACAACTCAAACCAATATTGTTTATTGTCAGTTACTACAGCTACATTATTCATTTTTTCATGTTCCTTTACTTTATGAACCTGATGCATAGAATCCACCTTCTGTTTAAACTCTATGTATTTTTGCTCAACAGGAATATAATGAACAGCAGAAAATAACCGCACATGGCAACTAATAAAAGGAAAAAGTGGTTCGGGCACACCAGAAAACGGCTCACAGTTAATTTATTAAAATAAAATTCCACACAAGTGCTTTCGCCCTGACACAATGCAGGGCTTTATCAAGTGAATATAATGAAGGCTATAATCAGTGTTATTTTGTCTGCCAATATACACAATCCTCTCAATTTATTTTTCTTCTCTAGATCCCTCTCAATATACAAAATGTATCTCAATACAGAATTTATCTTCAGGTTTACTTTCTATCCTACTTACATCTACCTGTTGCCTACAACCTTCCTGCACTTGAGATTTTTGTCTTACATGGATGGAAATGGATTAAGAACTATGACAACGTCATCATCTTCTTTCGGCTGTTCCCGTTAGGGGTCGCCACAGCAGATCACCTGTTTCCATTTCTTCCTGTCCTCTGCATCTTGCTCTTTCACACCAACCACCTGCATGTCCTCTCTTACCACATCCATAAACCTTATCTTAGGCCTTCTTCTTTTCCTGTTACCTGGTAGCTTCATCCTTAGCATCTTTTTCCCAATATACTCAGCATCCCTCCTCAGCACATGTCCAAACCAACGTAATCTTGCCTCTATGGCTTTGTCTCCAAACCTTCCAACCTGGGCTGTCCCTCTAATATATTTATTCCTAATCCTGTCCAACCTCGTCACACCCAGTGCAAATCTTAACATCTTTAGCTCTGCCACATCCAGCTCAAGCTCCTGCCTTTTTGTCAATGCCACTGTCTCCAACCCATATAACATAGCTGGTCTCACTACCCTCTTGTAGACCTTCCATTTCACTCTTACAGGTACTCCTATGTCACAAATCACTCCTGACACTCTTCTCCACCCACTCCATCCTGCCTGTACTCCCTTCTTCACCTCTCTTCCACACTCACCATTACTCTGAACTATTAACCCCAAGTATTTAAACTCATCCACCTTCGCCACCTCTACTCCTTGCATCCCCTATCCTCCCGCTCATTCACACACAACGCTTCCTAATGAAGAATTTCTCGTAGATAAATGTAAGCAGCAAGTACATGTTGACGAAAAGAAAGTTTTCCATTTTGGGGCTTTCTTTTTTAGCTTTGCAGAAAGTTTAAAATTCTGTCCAGATAGTATGTATTGTGTACTTCCTGTCATGTGAGTGCAGGTTATTTTAACTGCTTCTTTAGTCTTTTTCTTTTTTTTTTCCTCTTCTTCAGGGACCCTGGTTTTCCATTTCTTCCTGGAAAATATCAGCAAATCCTGAACTTGTACTGTCTGAGTATAGAAAGTCCGATGATACTCACAGTCCAAATTCAGGATTTGTCACTATTTTCCTAGCAAAATGAAATATATAGTTAGAGGGGTGGGGAGGCACAGCCCCCCAGATTGGGGTGTGTGGGGGGTGTAGACCCCACCTTGTTTGTTTTATATTGTATTTTACCAAAAACTTCAAAACAATACATTTTAAACAATAGACATGCATAGTTGCAACACCAATGACTAACTCTCTCCAGAAGACAATATGTACTCAAACTAAGTGGGGGGGGGGCTACACCCCCCCACGCCCACCAATGTGGGTAGCTGTGCCCCCCACTCCCAACTATATATACTAACTCCAGGATCGTGCTACAGTGGGGAAAAGGGCATATACCTTTTACTTGCCTTACAGTACTCTACACAGTGCCATATATACTAACTGCAGTTCAGTGAAATGAGATTCAGTGAAATGAGTTTTCAGTAATTTGAGTTTTCAGCGAAGTGGTCAGGATGAAATGAAATTCAGCGAAATGAGATTCAATGAAACAAAGTAGCCCCATATATATATATATATATATATATATATATATATATATATATATATATATATATATATATATATATATATATATATATGTGTGTGTGTGTGTGTGTGTGTGTATTCGTTCCGTTCAGAATTTCGAAGCTCAAAACTTCTAATTTCATATGATTGAAGATCATATGTTCGAAGTTTTAAAACTTCGAAATCCTGAACAGAGATCGGCATACAGCGCAGACCGGGACATTTTTCCTTGTCCTCACTGTAGCACAATCCCAGAGTTGATATATTTAAGTTACGGGGGGTGTGGGGGGTGCAGGGGGGCTTGCCCCCTGTATACACGTTTTAGTGTGTTGGGTGGTGTTTGGGGGGGGTTCACAATTTTAAGATTCCTAGATTTTGAGATTCTGAACTCGATATTCTGAAACTCGAGATTTTGGGATTTCAAAATTTCATAGTGAACCCATATATATATATATATATATACATATATATATATGCATATATATATATATATATATATATATATATATATATATACACACACACACACACACACACACACACACACACACACACACCACACATATATATAAATATAAATAAATAACTCCAAGGTTGCCATATCTCAGACAAAAGGGAATATATTGACAAATGGCCATCTCACGCTTAGTTTATGTAAATCTGTTTTTTTTCTGCCATTCATTCTCATAATTAGTAACTCTAGACATTTCAAATGATTGCCACTTTTTGATTGTCAGATTTTAACACTGGCTATAGATCTAGATTATTTAGTTTTAAAAAGAGTTTCATTGCATATTACTCTGTCTACTAGTGCAACAAAATGTATAACATCCTAAGCATTACTTTGAAATACTCAAAGTAACAGATAAAGCCCTTATAGATTTAAAAATATAAAGCATTTATTTATATAAATATAAAGAAAATACAGGACTTCCAAACCTTGACTTATGTGGATAGAATGAAAGTCCTGTGCCTGTACTCTGTATTGTGTAAGCTGCTGAGAGATGACTGGTGCCTGGTCTATACGGCAGTCTCTGACCCACCCTGCCCTGGTGGATATGCAGCACATCCGCAAGTCAAATGGCACAAGAGTCACTTACTCTAGGGATCTTAACCTAGCCTGTGACATTAACAGAATATACTGGAGAGACAGATATAGCTCCCACAAATTGCCACTACTCTGGAGTAAACTTGCAATTCACGTGAAGCAGAGCTCCTCACTGACCCTATTCAGGTGCAACAAATGGATGGGGCAAATGGATGGGAGACTGTAAATTCACCCCCAGGGTGGCACCCATGTCCCTCATGGACAAGGGTAGTCGTTGTTTATCATAGACTTGCGCTATGAATTATATCCATCTAACCAAAGAAAATTGAGGCAACTCAGGATTAACATGGCTAGGCTTGTAAGGGCTTTAGGGGCACTAGCCTAATAACCTCCAATGAACCTATGAACTTGGGCAACAAAGAGTTAACAAATAAAATAAGATAAAATAATAACGAGAAGTATGTCTCAAACTACTTCTTCCCTGTGTCAAAGCTAGAATAACACACTACACATTTTTTCAATTGCAAGATAAATATGGATTGTTACCTTTATAGGTTCCCTATTATTTTAGCAAACGCAATGAATTGCAAACGCTATTTAGTCAAACGTCATTATGTGAAATGGCAAAATACCGAAAGCACATTGATTTTTTTCCTAGGGAAAAAAAAAATCACTGGGTCGTTTTCGGGTCTTTGCCATTTTCTCCACTGTGGTGCAATCTCGGAGTTGGTATATTTAAGTGGGGGGAGTGAGGGGGCAAAGCCCCCCACTTTATTTTGTGTTTTGATTTTTTTTTTTTTTTTTTTTTTTATGGATCAGAGATTTTTTTCCCAGGGAAAAAAAATCGCTGATCCGTGTTTTCTGCATTTTGGGTTTTCGGGAATTGTGGGTCGATTATATAGTGTTCACAATTCAGTGGGTTTGCTTATGTAATATAGACCTCCTTTATACATTACACATGCAGGTAATTTATTTCTCAAAAGTCCAGGCAAACTTGGACAGTCTGTGCCTAACCAAGTTCGCTGACAATTGCAAATTGAGACTAATCATTAAGCCCTCCAATTGGGTTCCTATCAGTTCATCAAAACATCATCAGTTTGATTTTTTGAATCCCTCTACTAAGCAGCTATAGCCTCCCCTCTCTGGTCCAGTGGTCCGGGCTGCCCTTCTTGCATGCTGTACTTTAGCCCTGGGTCCTCCCTCCCTGCATTTAAGTACAAAGGAATACCTCTAACTAATTCCTGAAGACACCTTGAATCCCGGCTGCTTGCCTAGCACATTGGAAACTTCCATTAAAGGAGACCCCATTACAGGATTTGAGCTCACTACTTTAGCTCTGGGTCCTCCCTCCCTGCATTTAAGTAGAAAAGGAATACCTCTGACTAATTCCTGAAGACACATTGAATCCCAACTGCTTGCCTGGCACATTGGAAACTTCCATTAAAGGAGACCTCCTTACAGGATTTGAGCTAATGTATGTGCTTAAAATAGGGAACTTAATTACTGTATTTGTAATTGTAATTGTATTGCTGTGTTTGGTCAGGATCTCCTTGTGTGTGCTATAGCAGCCCACCGCAGACCAGTCTACCCTTCCCCCTTCTAATTTCTACCCTACCTTGAATTTACTTCTAACTCTCCCTAACCTAGAACTTACTTAAACCTACTACGGGTTTGGTCTTTCCCTGCTACTTATTACATTTTCCACCACTAGGTGGCAGTCTCTGCCCATACAACCTCCAGTTTCTCAGTTCATTCCCAACTGTTTTTTAGTTTTTCTACTAATGAGCTGGCTGAGATCTAACATCATTAAACTATAAATATCTTCTTTCAGCTTGCACAATCCCTCTTGAAAAGCTAACCTACTCTACCTTGCCTGACACTTGTAGTACAAATCTTTCTACTTTTGCTAGTAAACTACACCCTGCTGATACTTTTTTTCTGCTGCACTCACAGGATTTGGCTCTTCCCGCTCCGTTCACCCTCCGGGCTCACTCTGCTCCCCTACCCTACCCCCAAATCTCACCCACCCCCAGTGCTCTTACCTATATTCTCACCTTACCACACCCCCTCAGCTTAATCAGCCAATCCTCATCCTCTCATTACCCCTCCCTCACATAACCCTCCCACTTACACTCCTAGAGTTGCACCCATCCCTCATACTTCTACTTTCCCCCTCTCTTCTCTAATTCCAGTATAACTCCAAACTTTATTACACACTCCATTAATTCCCATAATACCTCTATTACTTTACAACACATTAGCCCCAGTCATAACAATCAGTTTCCTTTATAACCCATACTTCTCTCTCTTTCTCCTCTGACATGTTCTCCTTACAACATCAAATCCTCCATACTCCCTACCTTCTACTTTTGCTACTAATTCCCTCATACCAAGCCACTTCTTATACCTCCCTTGCCTGTCCAATTCTACCAATGAAAACAACCTCTAACCTTACTCCCCTGTACTCTCACTATTTCTTTCATTTCCACTTTATCTCCCCTTCCCTCATTCAATCCAACCCTCTGCACCTTTTCCATCCTAAAATCTTCTCCACCAAAGCCAAAATAGTGTCACCAACTCCAATCTATAATCTTCCCAAACCTACTCCTTGCAAGCCAAAATGGCTAAAGGATGTCTCTTTTAACAAACTATTCCTAGCAGGTGACATCCACCCCACCCCTGGTCCCTTAACCTGTAACAACAACACCAACCCCATAACTATTTCCACCTCTGATAATACCCTAAAGATCTTCACAACAAATACTCAGAGTCTTAGCAATAAATCTCACCAATTCCACACCTGGTTAAGCCATAACCAACCTGACATCCTAACCATCTCTGAAACCTGGCTCAAACCCTCCATCTCTGATTCAGAAATTCTGCCCCCTGGTTTCATATTCTCAGAAATGACCATGTAAGTAAAAAAGATGGTGGCACCGCCTTAGTCTATTCTAATCTGCTCACCCTAATACCCCTCCAAATTCCTATCCCCCAATTCAAGAACACTGAACTAACCACTGGACTACTAAAATTAAACAAGCACAAAACATTTGCGTCATTGCCCTCTACATCCCTCCTGGTAATAATATATCAATACTTGAAAAAATTCAATTATGGGTTTCCACAAAACTTACCTTTGAGACTTACATCTTAGGAGATGTAAATATTGATTGAAACAAACTCAACATCCCCTCTCCTTCCCTATCTATCAACCTCTACAATTCCACTCAGACTATCCTCTCTATCACCCAACCTAACAGAATTAATCCCCCTGGATCCACCTTAGACTGGATCCTAGTCTCTAACCCTAATAAAATAACCAAATCCGGCACAATTCCTGATACCATTAGTGACCATCTACCAGCCTTCATTCATCGATCCACTAGCTCTTCTCCATGCCAACATCAATATATCCTTACTCGCAACCTTCACAACTTCAACCCTACTACTTTCTCAAATATATTCAAACAAATGAACTGGCATATTCTCAACACCCTTCCCCTCGATAATGCTATAGACCACTTCAACTCTGTCTTCCTTGAAACTTTAAACTCCATTGCCCCCCTTAGAAATAAAAGAATCAAAACTAACACAGTTCCATGGCTCTCCAAAGAGACCAAACAAATAATGCACCAAAGGGACAAACTGTGGAAACTTCACGAAAAATACTATTTACCCAATACCTTGCTTCAATATAAACAGCTCTGTAACCTCTCAAAAAAGCTAATCAACAAGGACAAAAAAAAAACTACTACACTAAGCTCCAGTCTAATAACTATAATAATCCAAAACAATTCTGAAAGACAATAAACTCACTTCTTCATCCAGCCTCAAAAACTAATCCATGTCCCAACCCAAGTAATACTGACCATCAACTAAGTTCTGAATTCAATTCCTTTTTCATCAAAACCATTTCTTCCCTCACAAAATATTTTCCCAACAATAACCCAGCTACCTTTCACCCTCCCCTCTCTAACCTTCCACATAACCTTCCTCCTCTATTCGAGCTTAAATCCGTCTCCACAACTCTCATAAAAAAACTCTTATCTAAACTTAAGCCCTGCTCTAACGCACCCAACAACATTCCCTCATCCTACCTAAAACATGCTGCAGATGGCATTGCTGTCCCAATCAGTATCATTATAAACAGATCAATAAAAGAATCCTATATCCCCAAACTCTGGCACTCAGCCTTCATTCTCCCACTCCATAAGGGAGGAAAAAATACCAGCATCTCAAATTTCCGCCCTATTGCCTTACTATCCCCTATTTCTAAAATCCTTGAAAAGTGCATCCACCTCCAACTTATGCCTTTCCTGACCCAAAACAATCTCCTCACACCTACTCAGCATGGCTTCCGCCCCAGCCACAGCACCATAACTACCCGAATTTCTTTCTTAGATACTGTCAACCAAGCCCGTGATTCAGGACAGCTAGTTTATACGGTTCTTCTTGATCTGTCCAAGGCATTTGACACTATCTCCCATAACCATCTGCTCTGTCATCTCTCAAATCTTTACATCTCCCCTAAAACTCTATCCTGGTTCTCCAGCTATCTATTAGACAGATCTCAAGCTGTCAAATGGAAAAACTCCATCTCTTCCTTCTTACCCACCCCCACTGGTATCCCACAGGGATCCATCCTCGGGCCTATGCTATTCAACATCTTCATAAATAACTTTCACACTGATGTTCCTGACACCAAAATCATTCAATACGTGGATGACTCAACCCTAGTCTGCTCTGCCTCTAACCTCTCTGAATTGCTGTCTAAAACCCAAACTGCCTTCTCAAAAACTGAAAACTGTATGCACCAAAACCACCTCTCTCTTAATGCAAGCAAATCCAAAATTCTACTATTCCCACCCACTAAGAACTATTCCTTCAATAAAAATGACTTCAAAATCCTTAGCCAAACCAACACACCTATAGAGGTCATCCCCTCTGCTAAACTGCTAGGCATAATAGTTGATGAACACTTAAAGTTCGATATACATGTACAACAGAACATTAAAAAGACCCACCAAAAGCCAGGTATGCTGTATAGGAACAATCACCTTTTTTCCAACTCCACAAGACACGCTCTAGCCTCTACTTTTCTCCTTCCTTCTTTACTATATGATACACCTCTCCTAACCAACCTGTCCTCCTTCATTACCTACAAACTAGAAAGCTGCTACAATAAAATCTTTAAATTTGCCTCCAAATCCAAAAATTCCACTCACCACTGCCTCACCCTACAAGCCCTGAACTGGCTAGAACTACCAAACCACCTAGATTACCTACAACTCAATATAGCACATACACTCATATTTCAGCCTACAAAATGCCCTGCTCTAAATAATATCTTTCCCCCCCATATACCCAACAGAACCCTTAGATCTGAACATCAGAACTTAATAGCTATCCATAAACCCAAACATCCTGCTGGCCAACTGCTCCTCTCCTATGCTCTAGGCAAAAAATGGAATTTCCTTCCTCAATCACTAAGAAGCACCCCAAACTATGAAAATTTCAAAGCCCAGCTTTTCATACACCTGTCTACTAAACGGAAATGCCCCTGCCTCCTCCCTACTTAAGCTCTGATTACCTTAAGCCTTAAGAGTCTCCCCTTTCCAGCACATAATCCCTCCTTACTTAAGCTTTGATCACTTCAAGACATAAGAGTCTCCCCCTACTGGCACATAATCCCTATATACCTCCCTCAGACATATTCTTTCATCTCTATCAAATCTCCCTGCACTCTTCTGCAGCTTTATTCCTCTCCTTACTTCTTCCACTCCTACGGCTATTTTTGCTCAACAAAACTTGTAAATATTGTAAATATAGAGTACTCCTTTCTACTCTAATATATGCATGTAAAGCATATCCACAATTTCTCAAATTCCTGTAATTTCCTCAATACTTATCAAATATCTATACAACCTTAACACTCAGTTTCAATAAATTTCTGCTAACGTTTACTCAATGAAAAAGCTTAACTTAATCAGTTATACAGAATTGTTTCTGGTACTAGGTTGTACCTCTTGTAATCATATTTGTAAACTGCTAATACATTCTCAGACCTTGCTTGTATTTCTTGTAAATCCTGTATGCAAATTGTTTCTTTTTAATGCATTCTTGGAGCTTTTCTTCCCAGGCCTCCACTGAAAATGGGCCATGTTGACCCAGTGAACTTCCCCGGTAATCAAACTGGAAATAAATAAATATGTTCGAACTGTGAAGATCGAAAACTGATTATCGCAAAGCTGCAGAACACCAAATTCTTTCCCAGGGAAAGAATTTGGTGAGCCATTTCTGTGGCTTCACTATTCCCTCCACTGTGGTGCGAAGGTTACAGACCAGGTTAAGGTAAGTGTGTGAACGGACCGGGTTAAGGTGAGTGTGTGATAGTTATGGACCTTAGGGTTAGGGAGCGGGTAAGGTGAGTGTGCGATAGTTACAGACCTTAGGGTTAGGGAGTGGGTAAGGTGAGTGTGGGATAGTTACGGACCTTAGGGTTAGGGAGCGAGTAAGGTTAGTGTGCGATAGTTATGGACCTTAGGGTTAGGGTTTGGGTTAAGGTAAGTGGATAGATAGTAGTGTATGTACGGTTTAGTGTAGGGTTAGAAGTAGGGTTTTGTGAAGTGTATATGTGTGGATTATTTATTTTGGTCTGCTTGTGTTGTGTGTGTGTTTTCTTGGAAAAAATCGCTGTTCTAAGCCTTCGATGGTTTTGCACTTTGAGGTTAGAAGTTCGAACATATGGTGTTCAAACTTCTGCCATTTCGTTGAAGTGATATAGACCCCCTCCAATTACGTTAATATACCGCAGACAGGGTTAACACAGACAAATGATTGGTGTCAAAGCCACGGATTAAAGCTAATTATCAATCTGTGTGTGTGTGTGTGTGTGTGTGTGTGTGTGTGTGTGTGTGTGTGTGTGTGTGTGTGTGTGTGTGTGTGTGTGTGTGTGTGTGTGTGTGTGTGTGTGTGTGTGTGTGTGTGTGTGTGTGTGTGTGTGTGTGTGTGTGTGTGTGTGTGTGTATTTGTGTGCTCGCATGTGTGCATTCATAAAAACACACTCCTACACGTGTATCTTGCAACATGCTGGCCCTTGAAAAAGGGTAATGTGCCTTTTAAAATGTATGTTGTAGCGTGTGGAAACAATGCCATGAATAGGTGATGTTTGTATTAGTTAAATAGTTAACAAGGGCATAATTGCAAATTAGTTTTGTATTTAAAAGGCGAAAACTAGGAAATCAATTCCTCAATGAAGGATCATTTGAAGGAAGAACCTGGAAGCATGAAAAGCCCAGGTGGGGCTACTTGTGGATTTTACCTGTGGATGTACGTATTTCTTTGAACTGAAAGTTGGGTGTGGGAGAGGCCTCAATCCCTGTACTTTCATTGTGATAAATCATGGACTAAAATTAAATACCAAAAAATTCATTATTGCATTCTTTGGGAAATCATTTTCCCTGGGGATGTAGCAATAGAGGTTGGAATAATGGTTAAGGTGTTTACCTTACAGACTTAAGGTGCAGGGCAGGGTTTGATTCTCACATGGGGTAATTGGCTAGTCTTAAAATGACCCCAAAGGTTGTTAGCCTAGTGCTAATCTATGAACCTATGAACTTCAGTGATAATATGCCCCTAAGAGTTGACCCAGATATTTAGGATTTGGGAACCTATGTGGATAGTGACCTACCTTTTGACCAACATGCGTCAGTGGCATGTAAAAAAGGCATTCTATATTGCACAGCTTATAAATCTTGGGATGTCATTGTCCCCCTTTATTCAGCCCTCATTAGCCCATTCATTGAATATAATGCCATCTATGGCATGTATCTGCCCAGACACATGCAACAACTGGAAGACCCACAGAGATAATTTACTAAAAGGATGCAAGGCCTAAATAACATGTTCTACATGGACTGACTCAAAGCCCTGTCACTATACTCAGTATCCTACAGACTGCTAAGAGGTGACTTGTGTCTGGATACAAGACATCCTCCAAACCATAACTGATGGACCTACTGCACATCAGCAAGTCAAATGGCATCAGAAATACTCAGTATAGGGATCTAAACCTCTTTTGCAACATCAGCAGAATGATTTGGAGGCACAGGAACATCTCACAGAGGATACCACTGCTATGGAACAGATGCTCCATCCAATTAAATCAAAGCTCATCCTTGTCCATGTTGAAGAACAGCTTGAATCTATAGATGGGCATTAGAACATTTACCCCAGGACTGCCCCTGTACTACTAATGGAGAGAGTCTGCTCCTAACTGCTTTATCCCATGCATGGATCCAACCAAATTATCTGCGGTATGATCCCAGTTATTCTCACTAGGAGTAATATATAATTATCACCATGGGATGGTTAAGGCACCAGTGTAACACCAAATGGGTTAGTTTAATTCAAGCATCAAAAGGGGAAAGTGGTCTGGCTTAAAATGTCTCACAATGGTAGCTAGCCTAGCACTAACCTATGAACCTATAAAAGACAGCCTGTTTCCTGGGAGGTCTGTGTAAAATGAGCTCTGCAACTGAAAAGCAGCTAAGATAGCTAAGATAGCATTTATACTGGTTTGAAGAGTACTAAATAAACCCATGTTTTTTGTGCCCTACCTCCAGTGCCTTCTTGGACTTAACAGTTTACATGTTTACTTGTATATACACATGCACGCGTGCACACACACGCACACACACACATGACATGCATAAAGATATATATATATATATATATATATATATATATATATATATATATATATATATATATAGATGGATATGAATCTGTTAGTCTTGCAAAATGGCATTAGTGTAAAAGAAAAAAAAATAAATGCATGGAGAAGCGTTCTTAGCAATCTTACAGTAAGACAGAAAGAGAGAGAAAGAGAGATTACGTTATCTATTGACAAATGAGATCTGAAAGTTCTGAATTGGTAAAAGACCCCATCAATAATTTAGTTCTAAAATAGTTGCTGTGATTGCCATTCCAAGTTCCAAACCAAACAATAGACTAGATGCTATTTGTCCAAGTCTATCCATTCTGAGACACAAAAACAACATAATGAATGAAATGTCAAAAATCTTAGCTAATATATAGAGAAGATGTTATAAAGAGAACATTTTTGAAAGAAAAGTTAGATGTACATACCAGGCAGGGTAAGACCAGAAACATTTTCTGCTGTTATTGGATTGCAGGTGCCCACATACCTAAGATGGTAAAGAAAGAAGCCTGGCAAACCATTCAGAAGAAATGGAATAATGTGACATGTATTGCCTTGGAATGCACATTTTATGATACTGATTTTTTTCAGAATTTTCACAGAAATAGTGCATAGATTTGCTCCCCCCACACCATTTTTCTTCCAAATACATGTTAGCTTAATTCCATTAGGCAAGACTATATATAAGACAGAGTTGGGCACAAGCTAAGCTATCATTTTTAGAAATATGCTATCATGTATTCTTATTTCTAAGCTGCATACCTGTCCACTTTGTAATAAAGTATTTCTATCTCAAAAATTATATTTTGTAATGCTGGAAAAAGTTAGTAAGGCTAATGGCACGTTGTTTGCTAATGCAACCTGATCTGTGATGATAGAATAGGCTAGAATGGCAGGATAGCAGGGAATGGTGATCATACTATATGCTTTTCAATTTCTTGTTGACTGCCTTTCCAGTTCTAAAGTATTGTGTAACTGATGGTGTAAATCACCCACGTGCTGCCAGACTGCTTGCATCAGTTGTCTGAGTCGCGTGTAAATTTATTGTCTTTGCTTACAGAGAATCATGCACTGTTCCATCTAAATAAGGAAGTAATAACATGCAGAGTAAGGAGGAAAAAGGAAAAGCCAAACCAAAACATCAAAGTTCAATCTAAGGAGATGGCAGAACTAAATAAGTTGTATATCACTATGACAGTCTGTCCAAGGAGTTGGTGATATTTAGTAATGCAAGTCTAAACTCAGTGACATATCTCACGATCTACACCTAACGTTAGAAACATCTCTCAAATTCTTAAGTTTAAAGCATAAAATTTACAAAACTGTGGACCTCTTCTGGGTGCCCCTGACAGCAAAAACAAGCTTGCACTTGATCATTAAGCTTTGCATTTATGTAATATATAACGGATTGTCTGGGTGTCCACTCCTAAAGGGACGGGTAACTCCCCCCTCAACAGTTGTTTTTCTTTGTTGGCTAATTACTGGAATCACTGACCTACATTTGTTTCCAAAGTTACTGCTGAGGTAAAACTAACTTTTATCACAGCTGGGCATTAGCAAAGGAAAATTCTTTCAGTCTTAGCCAAAGAATTCCAACTTTGTTCTGCCTGGAATGACATCACCTTTCTCCAGTTTCATAGGTCAGGGACCCTCTATCTTTCCGCTCTTCTACGTGATGCCAAATAGAATTTATTACTGCCTGGAGCTAAATAAGTAACTTCTGGTGTGTGGGAGAAGATAGTTTATTATAATTAGCTAGACCAAAATAAGAAGCAATATTCTGTATGCCTGCTCCAGTTTCAGACTGCTATGAAGAGACGGTTATGAATAGCAGCCTTCTTTGCTAACAAACACCTATCTTCCATGTAGATTATTATTGCAAGTAGCGGCTGTAACACACCACTTTCACTGTTATGTTCCTATTGTTCAGGTACAAATAACAGATTATTTCCATCTGTAGCATTTTCATTCATACCCATTTCCACTCTGTACTGGAGAGCCCAGTGGAATTAAGTTACAGACAACCTCTGAACATGTTAGGAAACATACAAGGCAAATATAGAAAGGAAGGGACAAGTCACTGGGATCCACATTTCACATTACTTTAGTTACAGGATCCACATTGTGTTATGGTTCAATCTGAGAAGTTTTTCTCAGTTTGTGCTGCTAGAATCCACTATTTTCCTTTCTATTTGTGCCAATGAGTGTTTCTAGTATCAGTCTAAAAGATGACAGCTATTTTTTCATCTCTTTTTTGCCCTCTGCATCATTCTGAGGCCTTCTACACCTATGTCTCACATCCACATCCAGATCTACCAACTTCTTTTTAACTTCCCCGGTTTTGCCAATTCAGATTAAGGCCAATTACAGAGTTTAAGGATTTCTTGCTGTTACCATCCACGAGGGATTTTTTCACTTGCATTGAGGTGCCTTTTGTGTGTAGTCTGCATGTCCTCCCTGAGTTCATGTGGGTTGGAAGAACAGCAGTGGCAGAGCTAGCTTTCCAGTGGGCTCTAGATGATTTTGATTATGATGAAATGACACCCCAAACCCATGTGCAAAATTGAAATAAAGTGGTTGTGAGAGATTGGATTGGCCAACCAGACCCACCCTCTCTGTGGTTGTATGGACATGTTCAAGGGAGATAGACATGAAATGGGGACATGTAGTGTTTTTCCATGCCTGTTGTAATTTATTTCCTACCTGATGCCTAATTTTATGCTTCCCGTGACATTACTAGATCAGGGAGCACTTACTTACTATTAGGAAAACCTATATCATTACAAATCCTGCATTGTTCTGAAAACAGACAGTACAGTTGTGTACACTTACCATAAATGTAGATGTTCAAGTGTATTCAGTGTTGCAGTCATCACCTGTGATATCCCTGCTGTGGTAGCCCTCGGCTGGCCCAAATATCAGAGTCAATGTTTTTGAGCGCTGGCTGCCGTCACCTGTAGTCTGACGTCAGGTCGTCAGTACTATAAAGCAAGCCAGCCGACATCATTACATCAGTTTTTCTTGCCGTAACCCATCAGAAGCACAAGGGAAAAGAGATAAGTGGTCCTGGTGGCTAAAAGCCACCCTGGGAAGCATGTGCCCCTCAGGGGAAGATGAGAAAAGGGGGATGGAGGGAGGGAAACCAAGACTGCAACAGTGAATATACTCAAACATCTACATTTATGGTAAGTGTACACAACTCTACTATGTTCTTCATGTTTCACTGTTGCAGTCATCACCTGTGGGAGGATTCCCAAAGCTGAGGTAAAGGGTGGAAGGAAAGATAGAGTCCTAGGTATGGGTCAGGAGGCCCTGCAGAATTGCAGAGGCAAATCCTGCCCTAGACTTCAAAAAGAGAGGTAGGTGGTAATGCTTTGTAAAGGTATGGACAGAGGTCCAGGTGGCTGCTTCCAATATGTCCCTGGTAGGTACTCCTCTGAGGAAGGCAGTGGAAGTGGAGGCTGCCCTAGTGGAGTGGGTATGGATTGACCTAGGGATGGGTTTCCTTTGTAGTCTGTAGGAGAAATGGATACAGTGTGAAATCCATTTGGAAATGGTTTGTTTGGACATGGGCTTCCCCTTTGCCCCTGGGGCAAAGCTTACAAGAAGCTGGTCAGTCTTTCCTGAATGACAGCGTGGTCCAGATAGTATCTGAATTGTCTGTGCATGTCTAGTGAGTATAGAATTCTTTCCCCCTTGTTTTGGGCGTTGGGAAAGAAGGTGGAAAGGTGTATGGCCTGGTTAAGGGTCACATCAGATACCACCTTGGGCATAATGGAGGGATTAGTCCTCAGGAAGACTCTATCTGCATGGAAAATTATGAAGGGCTCGACAGCCATGAGAGCTCGAAGTTCTGAGACCCTTCTGGCAGAGGTGATAGCTAGTAGGAAGGCAGTCCTCCAGGAGAGGTATTTCAGTTCTGTTGAAGTGGCAGGTTCAAAAGGAGGTAAGGTTAGTTTCTCTAACACATAATTGAGGTCCCAGAGTGGAGTAGGAGGTCTTCTGGGAGGCCTGATATTAGAAGCCCCTTTGAGGAATTGGTTAACCAATGGATGAGAGAAGAGGGGTGGGTCTAAATCATAATGGGCAGAGATGGACGAGGCGTGGATTTTAATAGAGGAGAAGGAGAGGTCACTATTGAACAACTCTGCTAAGTAATCCAGGATGAGAGGGATGGAAGGTTGAGAGGCACTGCCCCCTTTTGATTGCTTCCAGGAACAAAATCTTTTCCATTTTCCTGCATAATATTTTCTTGTTTTGGGCCTTCTGGCCTCTGTGATGATGTCCAGGACCTGTTTGCTTAACAGTGACTTCTTGTTAGTTTTTAGTATATGAGCCATGCTGAAAGTTTGAGAGTCTGTAGGTCTGGGTGCAATATCTTCCCCCTCTCCTGGGTCAAGAGGTCTGACCTTAGGGGAAGTAGCTTGGGGAGCTGCAAGGTCAGACTGCGTAGTAACGGATACCAATGTTGTCTGGGCCAATCTGGAGTGATGAGGATGGCCTTTTGTCTTGCCTCTCTTATTTTGATCAGAACATTGGGAAGAAGGGGCAGAGGAGGGTATGCATACACAAAGAGAGAGCTCCAGGGGAAGTTCAAGGCATCCACCTTCATGTTAAGATGTGATACTCCCTGGTGCAAAACTTGTGCAGCTGGTGGTTGAGGTGCAAAGTAAAGAGGTCCACCTCTGGGGTCCCCCAATCCTGGGTGATTTGCAGAAAGATTTCTCTGTGGAGCTGCCATTCATGGGGGGTCCAGTAAGTTTCTGTTTAGGTGGTCTGCCAGTGTGTTGTTGATCCCTGGTAAGTACTGGGCAATTAGGTGTAGCCCCATGGAGGTGGTCTTAAGTCACAGACTCATGGCTAACCTGCACAGGGGGTAAGACTGGGTGCCTTCCTGCTTGTTGATGTACCACATTACTGTGGTGTTGTCTGTTTTTATAAGGAGGACCCCTGGCCTGAGATGAGGTTGAAAGGAAGTAAGAGCATTTTGCACTGCCATCATTTCTTTCTGGTTGATGTGCAAGTTGAGTTGCTGGGCATTCCAAAGGCCTTGGGTACACCTGCCTGCTAGGTGAGCTCCCCAAGCTATGTTTGAGGCATTGGTGGTGATTGTCTGACCGGAAGGGTGGAGGATGAAGGGAAGACCCTTGTTCATGGCACAAGTCTCTGCCCACCAGAGAAATTCATCCCTTATGCAAGGGATCAGTGGGAGGGTGGTCTCTAGGGACTGAGAGTGCTGACACCAAAGGTTATTTAAGTACCACTGAATCTTTTTCTTGTGAAGCCTGGCAAGAGGGATGAGGAGGATAGGATGCAAGATGCCATGTATCCCAGGGCTTGCAGGAACTTCCTCACAGTGAGGTGACTTCTGGAAGCCAGCTGGATGAAGTAGAGAGGCAGGAAACTCTGCTTTTCTGGGGATAGGAAGGCCATTAGGATGGCTGTGTCTAGCACAGCTCCCAGGAAAACAATTTTCCTGGTGGGGTTTTGCTTTGATTTTTTTCGTTGATGGTGAACCCTAGGATAGTTAGTTTTTTGACAAAGAGAAGCTCTTGGAGCAACTTTTCTTTGCTGTTCGCCTGAATGAGGCAGTCGTTCAGGTAAGGGTAAATCTGTATATTTCTCTGTCTGCAGAAAGCTATAGCTGGGGCTATAGCTGAAAGTTCTGATTGCCTGCTCTGAAGTGCAGGAATTTTCTGCACGATTCCCTGATGGGGATGTGGAGGTAGACATCTTTTAGTCACCAGCCAGGCATTTTGAGCGAGCATAGGCAGGAGCTTCTGCAAGGTTAGCATTTTAAATCTGGGACCACAAAGGAGGTGTCCAGTTTGGATAGATCCTGGATGGAGCACCAAGTGCCCTCTTTTCTGGGAACAAGGAATAATCTGGAGTAAAAACCTTTCCCTGTTTGATCCGGATGGACAGGTTCTTACTGCCCTCGAGATATTAGGGTTTTTACCTGTTTTAATGCCTCTGCCCACTGGTTTGGGTGGAGGTCTGTGTACCCTCTTGGAATTAGGAGTTCATTGAAGGAGAATCTGTATCCCTGAGAAATGATTTTTAATACCCATTGGTCTTTGGTTATAGAGACCCAATTGTCCTTGAAGAGGATGAGCCTTTCTCCTAGCTTTAGATGAATGAAAGGAGGGCAGAGGAGGTGGGAGAGTCAGTATGAGTGGTTACCATAGAAGCTTGGCTTAGAACTCCCTGCCTTGAAGGATGAAGTGGTCCATTGTTTGCTTCTTTGCTGGTTCTGGGATGGGGGCCCAGAAATCCTGCCCCATGGGGCTTACTTTGGCTGTGTCTGCTGGGTGTAGGAAAGGCCCAGTGTTTAGAGGGAAAGTTCCCGCTGAATCTGGGCAGTTGAACTCGACAGAAATCTTTTACTATTTCCATGGATTTTGCTTTGTCTTCCATCTTTTTAAGCACCTCTTCTGATTTTTCCCCAAATAGGCGTTTCTTATCTATGGGTGCATCAATAAGTTTAGACTTGACATGATCAGGGAGAGGTTGTTCCTTCAGCCATGCATGTCTTCTAATAACAGATCCTGTCACTGCTGCCCTGCTAGAGGCCTCTAGGGCATCATATCCACATTGTAGTGAGTGTTTGGCCACTTGACAAACAGTACGTAGTAATTCTGCCAGCTCTTTTGAGTTGGCACCGTCAGAGGAAGTAGCAATCTTTTGTTTTAATTGTTCCAAAGTGTGTTGTTGATATTTTAACATATGGAACAAACAATTGAGTGCTCTGAAAGCTAAGGTTGCAGAGGTGTGTACTTTCTTACCCCATCTGTCCAGAGCTCTGGAGTTTTTGTCAGAAGGAAGAGGATTCTTGGCAGAACTAGTCTTAGCGCCTTTGGGTCCCTGTGTAATGACCTCAGGGTCTGCAGCAGGGTTCCTGTACAGGTATCTGTGAGAATATGGTACTCTGTAGTACCTGTCAGGTTTAGCTGGGGCAGGAGGCAGGGCATCAGAGGCTAAACTGGATTCAAGGAAAACATCATCCAACCACTTCTAGAATAGGTGGGATGGCCAGGGGTCTGTGATGGGGCAGGTCCAGAAACTCTCTAAGTCGCTTCTTTGACTGTGGGTAGTCCTGAGATTCCCACTGAAAATGCTCCCTGAGGGAGTGAAGGGTTTCCCCAAAGGAGAGGTCCTCTGGAGGGGAGGCAGAGGGGATGGATTCCTCTGCATCTGAATACTCATAAACAGTTAAGGGCTGTTGTTCCTCTTCAAAGGCAGAATCATCAGAATCCTCAGACTCCTGGTCTGTCATAATTTCTGGAGAAGGAACCCTTTTCCTTTTAGGAATGGGGGCTTGAGTACCTCAGATAAGGGAGATGAGATCCTCCGCCATTTTAAGTATTTGTGCTTGGGGTGGGGGAGCATTAGCAAGATGGTGGCTAGAAGCAGATTTCCTAGGAGCGGCCTGGCTTCAAGGCCTAAGAGAATCCGTCGGTCTCTCAGGAACGGTAGTCAGAAGAATAGACATTGTTTTTTTGTCTAGAATTGGTAGTGCGAATGGCCTCCTTGAAAGCCGGTGCCTGCATCATGGCTCCGGACCCAACTGAGGGAGAGACAGCCAAAGGCTCGGAAGATGAAGTGGATTTCTGAGGCATACCAGACTCCAAAAGGGTCTCGGCAGAGGCCTGCGTAGAAAGTGAGTCAGGCATCAGGGGCTGCGAAAGCACCTCACTGAATTCTGGAGAACTGATGACTTGCTTAGCTGTAGCATCGTCAGAAGGCTTAGCCTTGTGTGGCCTGTCTCTATCTTTATTTTTTTCAGAATGTCAGCAGATGGTTGGCTGATGGACGCCATACCGGAATTTGAAGATGGAATGCAAAAATAATTGTCTACAAAAAGAGCTCTACGGCGAATGGTTCTCCCGTTAAATAGGGCACAGAACCAGCAATGAGGGATGTCGTGGTCTGGGCCTAAACAAGTGATGCAGTAAGAATGAAAGCCTTGGTGTGGCATCTGCTTTCCACAGGTGAGACAATTATTAACTTTTTCGGACATCGGTTAGAGCAAGAAAAAAAGTGTCCCTGAAATTCGACTTCTGGTAGCGACTGACTGGCACTCATGTGAACTGCTTCTGCTATGGGCTTCACGGCAAGAAAGACTGATGTAATGACGTCAGCTGCCTTGCTTTATAGTACTGATGACCTGATGTCAGACTACAGGTGACAGCAGCCGGCACACAAAAACATTGACTCTGGTATTCGGGCCGGCCGAGGGCTATCACAGCAGGGATAACCCACAGGTGATGACTGAAACAGTGAAACATGAAGAAAATCTGTTGTTTTAGGCCCAACTGGCTTTAGTTGCTAACTTCATTTTGGCTTTTTAAGTTTTGACAGGATAGGTTAAAACAGAAAAGCAAGTGATGTGTTATTTAATTGTTTCATTGGGTAGTTTGGATTTAAATTGCTGGTCTGTTATTGCATTATATGAGAAATGGGTGGAAAGGGAAATTGTAATATGACTTGCCCTTAAAAACACAATTGTCTAAACTTTATTTATGCTCTGAAGGCTAATATTGTGAATCCTTCACCCCTCCAAATTCTAATTCTCAAGACAGACCCATTGTTGGTTCCCCCCAACCTCTTCCTGTCCTTGTTGTTAAATTTGGTGGTTTGTTATTTATGCATGTGTTATGCTAACTAAATTTCAGCCACCCTCACCTGGCAGTGTTTTTACAAGTACTGGCTGCTCACCTCGGGACCAACATCAGTGGCTTACTTAAAACTTATTTTTAAAGCAAATTTAAAACTTATTAACTGAGGAAACCCACCGGGCACTCAGTCGCTTTTCTCACAGGTTCATAGGTTCATAAGAGATTACTATGCTAATGGCTCAAAAGCCCTTACAAGCATAGTTTTACTAGTTAGACTTTTAGAGGAAATGATGGCTCTAGTACTGGATAATATTTTTTTTTTTGAAGGAGAATTATTTAAGCAAAAAAGAGGGGTGCTATGGGAGCTTCCAGTGCCCCTATATATTCCAATTTGGTATTACTGGAGTGGTAAAATCTAGTAGTATTTAGTTCTACATTTTTTGTCATGTAACCCTCTATGTTCAATGTTTGGACAATATTTTTTATTTTGTTGAAGAGCCAAGAAGAGAAAATTCATAATTTTGTGAAGTTTTTAAACAACTCATTAAGATTTTTGGAATTCACCTATAAATTTGATAGAAAGGAGATTAATTACTTGGATACTTACATAGAACACACTACAAATGGTTTTAAAGCTAAGGTTTATAGGAAAAATGCATTTAGTAATTTATATTTGGATTTTAACAGCTTTCACCCATTAAGTCATAAGGAGAGCCTTGTTAAAGGCCAGTGTATTAGAATATCAAAAATGACTTCCCAGAGAACATATCTAGATGAGGAATTAGATACAGTTGCCCAAATATATTTGGACAGAAAATACCCCTCCTTCATTAGTTAACAATATTAAAAAATATGTTCAGTCTGAATAGGGAAAGAAATATATGCCCCTATTAGGAGTTGGTCTTAGAGAAACTGTAGATGGAGCAGATGGGGTTAAGAATAACAACAACTTCGAGAGCTATGGTTTTGCAGTATAGTGAACAAGTGGATGTGGTTAGAAATATATTTCAAAATAATTGGAGTACTTTTAAAACTAATCCACAGATTTTACAAATGGTGGGGAATAAACCAATATTTAGATATAAAACTGTAAGGAATTTTAAAGATTTTTTTGATAAAAGCAATTCTTTGAATTCAGGAAGGTTCCATGGAGCACAACATACCACAAAATGTGGTATATGTAACCAATGCTCATATACATGTGAATATGAATCTGTATTTTTAAATAACAGTACTAGGTCTAAAGCGACTTTTATTAAGGGAATTTTTTTTAGCAAATGGGTGATCTACTTGGCAGTATGTGTAGGGTGTTCTTGTTTTTATATCGGTAAAACTGATGGAACGCTACAGAGACACACTTATGAGCATGTATATATTAAAAATCAAAAAGAAAAATGCTCTGTTTAAACATTCCAGGTTATGTCCTGTAATCTCCAAGTTTATTTTTGGGATTATTGATTGTGTTGCTCATAACCCAGTACTGTGGATGTACAAGCCAGTGCATTTCTTTGTGTCAGTCCCAAGCCCAGATAAATGGAGAAGGTTGTGTCAGGATGGGCATCCAGTGCAAAACCTTTGCCAAATGACATATGCAGACAACAATACAGATTTCCATACCAGATCGGTTGAGGCCCAGGTTAACAGCGACTGCCACCGGTACTGTTAGCCAACATTATGTAGTTTGAAATTGGGCTACTGTTGGCTGAAGGAGTCGAAATGGGAGAAGACATGCCTGAAGGCAGGAAGAGAGGAAGAAGGTTAGCAGTGTGGTAGTGAGGATAGGAACTTTGAATGTTGGTAATATGACTGGTATAGGGAGAGAGCTAGCTGATATGATGGAGAGAAAGAAGGTTGATATATTGTGCATGCAAGAGACCAGATGGAAGGGGAGTAAGGCCAGGTATATTGGAGGTGGGTTCAGATTGTTCTATCATGGTGTAGATGGGAGGAGAAATGGGGTAAGGTTTATCCTGAAGAAACAGCATGCTAAGCATGTTTTGGAGGTAAAAAGAGTGTCTGATAGAGTGATGTTTATGAAGCTGGAAATTGATGGTGTGATGAAGAATGATGTTAGTGCATATGCTCCACAAGTTGGGTATGTGATGGATGAGAAAGAAAAATTTGGGAGTGAGTTGGATGAAGTGATGATGAGTGTACCCAAAGGTGAGAGAGTGGTGATTGGAACAGATTTCAATGGGCATGTTGGTGAAGGGAACAGAGGGGATGAGGAAGGGGTAGGTATGGTGTTAAGCAAAGGAATGCAGAAGGTCGGATGATAGTGGGTTTTGTGAAAAGGATGGACATGGCTGTGGTGAATACATATTTTAAGAAGAGGGAGGAGAATAGAGTGACATACAAGAGTGAAGGAAGATGCACACAGGTGGATTATATTCTATGCAGGAGGGCCAGTCTGAAGGACATTGGAGACTGTAAAGTGGTGATAGGTGAAAGTGTAGTTAGGCAGCATAGAGTGGTGGTCTGTAGGATGACGGTGGTGATCAAGAAGAGAAGGAGTAGTGTGAGGGCAGTGCCAAGGATCAAATGGTGGAAGTTGAAAAAAGGGTGATTGTGAGGTGGAGTTCAGGGAACAGTTAAGACAGGCACTGGGTGGCAGCGAAGAGTTAACAAATAGCTTGGTAACTACAACAGAGCTCATATGAGAGACAGCTAGAAAGGTGCTTGGTGTGACATCTGGATAGAGGAAGGAGGACAAGGAGAACTGGTGGTGGAATGAGCAAGTACAGGAGAGTATACGGAGAAAGAGGTTGGCAAAGAAGAAGTGGGATTGTCAGAGAGAGATGAAGAAAGTAGGAGTATAAGGAGAAGAGGCACATGGTAAGACAGAGGTGATGAAGGCTAAGGTTAAGGCATATGGAGAGTTGTATGAAAGATTGGACACTAAGAAGGAAGAAAATGACTTTTTCCAATTGGCTAGACAGAGGGACCGAGCTGGGAAAGATGTGCAGCAGGTAAGGGTGATAAAGGATGATGAGGGCAACATACTCACAAGTGAGGAGAGTGTGTTGAGCAGATGGAAAGTGTACTTTGAGGGGCTGATGAATGAAGAGAATGAGAGCGAAAGAAGGTTGGATGATGAAGTCCTCTTTTGTGTAAGGATGAAAACGCTTCATCTGTTTTATCTTATGTTTGTCTATAATAAACATTTTTTATTTTTAGTATTTCAAGTGATTTTTTTTGGACCCCGGCTTCCTGGTTACTAATTATTTGATTAATTAGTTGTCGTGTAGTTATTTATAATTTACCCAGATTTTACCTAATTTTGTATCACTAGGGGGGAGAGAGAACAAGGGTCAACAAGCAGGGTTTTGACAATTCTTACAGAATGCCGCTGTTGATAAGGGACATGGTTGCCATCAAAGGAGTGAATTTGCAATTTCCCATCCATTAGTCGAGATTGCACTTGAAGATGGTCAGGGAAGGGCTGTGCTTCACGTGAACAGGAAGCTGATTCCAGAGGAGGGGCAATCTCTGGGATACATATCTGTCTCTCCAGCATGATTTATTCATGTCAGAGATCAGGTTTAGATCTTTAGAATGGGTAATCCTCGTATAGTTAGCTTTGTAAATATTCAACATTTCCATCAGGGCTGGGTTACAGACTGCTTTGTAGGTCAGACACAGATCACCCCTCAGTAATCAGAAGGAAACTGAATACAGTGGTAGGGCTTTTAATTGGTCTGCATAAGACATATTGGTTATACCCTGTATTTTATTGGTGAGAAACCTCTGAGGACACTCCAACTGTTGCAGGTGTCTGGCAAAGTGCATGCCGAAGGGTGCATTGTACTTGATTATTGATCTGATGAGGGCTAGGTACAGTGGTACTATGAAATTCTTGGATCTGGATGCCATGCCCTTACTTATAGGCTGAGCCACATAGAAACATTTCCTCGTCACCATGGACACATGGTGGTCAAAGTTCAAATTACTATCTGAGTACCCAGATTTCTAACCACTGGGTCCACTGTTATAGGGGGCTGCTATTGATGTTGTAATTTGCAAGGGTATTCGATTTCTCAAAGGGTATTATTATGCTTTTCTTCACATTTAGTTTGAAGCCATGACTCATTAGTCTGTGTCAGATCTTTCTGTAGGATATCACCATCATTTGGTTAGTCAGTGAGCACCCCCAGCTTACATTCATCAGCACACATGGTCAGCCAAAGGACATATACATTTGCCTTGAAATATGAGATGTATATTACAAAAAAGAGGTGTCCCAGCACTGAGCCCTGTGTTACTCCACTGGTGACTGGCCATTTGCTTGATGCGGATTTTCCCAGTCTAACAATATGTGTCCTATCCATGAATCATTTGGTTATCCATCTGGTGACATAGAGGTTTATGCCCAATTTTGTGAGTTTATCTATAATTCCTGAGTGGGGTATTGTGTCAAATGCCTTGGCCAGATCATGATAGGTAGTATGCACTGTTTTACCCTCACCCATGGCCATGGTGACCTTCTCAAAGAAGTCCACCAGACTGAGCAGGCAGGACCTGCTCTTGACAAAGCCAAATTGGGTTGGATCTGGAGTCTGGAGATTTCCTATGTCTTGAGTGATCTCTGAGCAATATCTAGTTAAGTTACTTGCTTAGATTCAAACAGTGTACAAATGGAAGCTGTGGGAATCAACCCTAATATTGCTGTTGGGTCTAGGTCTACCATCACATAGTCTTTTTTTTAAACAAGAAACATCTTTATTAAACTATCACTTATGACATAAGCAATCATACATTTATATAAACAAAAGCAAACCATATTGACATATTTTCAGTTGCAAACATTATACATCACTTCTAATCTATCCAGATATTGTCACTAAAACCTTACAAAACTCATTCTTTTCCTGCCTTCCCTAAAACTTCATTCCTCTTCCAAAAACATATTCTGCCTGTATTGTTCCTGCAGTTCCCAATTTTTTCTATGTATTTTGCTCCTACCCTTTTATAAAGTTCGTAATTCCAGTTGTTTCAGCTCTGTTACTATATTCACTTCTTCTAGTACAGTTGGTTTAGACTTTGATTTCTATTTTCTAGTAATTGTTTTTTTGGCAGCCACCAGAATTAAACTCAGCAAAGCTTTACTATGCCTACACAATTCCAATTCTGTGTCATAGCTCAAAAAAATTTTTCCTTAGTTAAACTAATTTGCTCACCCAGCATTTCTGGTACTCTACAGGGAATTTTTAAAGTCTGCCAACTCAATACTCTTCCCAAAAGTATGTTCCCAATTACCTTTTTTCCCCATCACACCTCCAGAGGAAAATTCTTTGAAGTCTGCTTGGGGTAAAAAGTATCTATGCAAACACTTCCAAGAAAAGATCCTGAATCTTCCAAATTTTGTTACATATTTAGGAGCTATACATATATCCCCCCATTTTTTCTTTATCAATTGCTTATCCATTCTTTCATCTTTCTTTCTAACCTCCTGTGATTGATTCCTACAGTTATCATGCAATATTTTATATGCCCAACTATTTATCCCTTTTTTTAATAGCAGCTTCTCTTCTAGATTCTACTAAAAACTCTACCAGTGCTGGTCTTTCAGTCAGGACCCCCCTATTTCTTTATTTTTGTCTATATTCTGATATCAGTCCTTGATAGGGAAGGCAATCTCTAGCCTGCAGTCCAAATGAATGTTTGCCTCTTCCCATTCTATTACATTTCTCTCTCTAATTATTTGCTTGCAATACCTTGGTTCCTTTGCTAGTTTTCTCCGGTAAATTCCAGACCGCTCTTGCCTATTAGCAAAATCTCCTTTCTAGCATCAGATAGTCTTAAATCTCTGCAGCAAGCTGCCCGACAAATGTTATTTACTTATATTTATTTCAATGTATTTTATTCAGTCATTTATGCATTCATTTATCGAATGCACCAGTAACTGCCACTTTGAGGATATGTTTAATATAAAGAAGTATTAGAAGGTTCTATGATGTGGAAATATACTGATTAAGGAGAAAAAAGTTGTCTACTAGGCTGCAAGAAGCTGTTATTTTTTCACTTGCCTTATATCTGCTAAGCAGGTCACCGAGAGCACTGAAAAAAGAGAGATATTGCTTGACTGTGAAGCACTGAAGGTAAACTGAGGTGCTATTTAAATAATGTAAATGCATACCAAACCGCATTTGTTTTGTCAGATAAACAAACCTGCACAGGTAAAGGACATGAAGGGATGGCGTCTTATCAGAAATTAAAGCACTGAATATAATTTGTTCACATAATCTTAACTAATTTAGGTCATTCAGAAATAATATTTTCTAAACATGATTCTTATAAACAGATAGTAGCAAACATACATGCTGTTCCACACAAGGCATTGTTATCCAAATTAAATTAAGGAAAATGCTTTCGTCGGGAATACTTACCAGAAAGTACTTAATTCACTGATTGTTTTAACCTTTATTCCATTTGTTGTATTTTTCTCAAATGTAAAAAGCAGTATGACCATTTTTCTAATGCCACCTGGCAGAAGTGTGTATTAGTAACCTTTAATATGTCCAGCTATAACTTCAAGGATCATGGAGCTTCACTATACAACATACCAACTTGGGGTACAATGTGATGACAGAGGTCACATAGTCATGATAAAAGCATACAGAAGCTCCTTTTTTGAAATGTCTGCAGTTATCTGGTCTGCCTTACTTGAACTGTTCCATTTTTAGTCACCCTTGTTTCACTTTCATGACCCCTTTCCTAGTGAGCCTACACATCGTTCAACAATGCAAGTCTACCCTTACCAAGCCCTTGAACTGAACGTTAAGTAGCGGGCTCCTCTCAACATTTCTGCATCACATTAAGCTCTCCAATCATGTTTCCTTCATTCTGGTCTGCAAGGTATTCTAGTAACAGCCATTATTTGAGTATTAGAAGTATCCTCTTAGTTTTTTGTTTAAATCACCAAAGAAGAATGCATGGATTGTATGTGCTATGAGAACAGAATAAACAGCCATGTTGCGAAATGGTACATAATCCTCTAAGGCAAAGCTTAGGGGGCTTATTCATTGACTGCACACATTTTCATGCATTTTATTCATTTTTTTGTTTAATTACTGAAGGTCTTCCAGCTTTATCATACCCTTTTCTGCTTTTCTTTTGGACAAATTTGCACACCCATCCCTAACTTAATTTTCCCCCTTTGACAATTATTTTTTTTCCTTTTATTGTTGTTATGCTCTTTCTAAACTAACCTGTTCATTGTTTGCATACATTTAATGTTTTAATTCATGTTCATCAGTGTATTACTATATCTGTGGTTCACTGTTATAGCTTGTGTGTACTACAGTATTTTTGTGGAGCTTTTCTCCCTGGGCTTCTGCTGAAAAGGGGGTTCTTTCCAATTGTACTATCCTGGTCAACAAATGCAAATACAAATAACCTGCTCACGTCCACAGGGCAACAAAGACAGATGGAAGGAGAACTTGTAGTAGCTTCTGAATGAAGAATACTCCACAGAAGCTGTACTGGTTCAGACAGCCTATGATGAAAGAACAGCACTGAGGAAAATTAAGTCAGGAAAGCAGCAGGATTAGATGAGGTCACAACAGATATGATCAAGATATCAGGTGAGTTGGACTTTCCAAGATGCAGACTGACAAACAGCTTAACTTTAACTGTCCAAGTATGAACAACCAAACTGAAAGACAAACCAGGACCAGGAACTCGGTCAATTTTAGTAAATTCAGTTGCTGCCCACTAAGTACACTGCCTGGATGCTAGCAAAGAAGAAACTAAGAGAGCCTGAAAGAAAATCAACTAGAAAAAGTGAAGAGAAAACACTCACTGTGAAGAGTCCTGCAACTGTTCAGCAAAATGCAGTTAAAGATCCAACTTTGGTGCAATACATGCCTTCCAGTAACCTAGAGGAAAAAATAAATGAAATGTGCTCAGAGCTGATTAAATAAACAAAACACAGAAGGAGTATAGCAACTAAAATAACAAAAGGCTGGAAAATGGAAGAAACTGTAAACAGATATTTAGATAAACTGATAAAATTGAGAAAAAAAATCAGAGGTCAAAATGAAGTAAAGGCTAGCTGAGTATGAGACTGCTCAAAAAGAGATGTTTAAAAAAAATTAGAATTAGAGGACAGAGCGTCTAGGGAAAAACTGAGATTTTCTGCTGTACCAAGGAAACAAGAAGGAACAGAATGCATTCATTTTATGAAGCCACAAATAAGCAAATGGGCTGGTATTCCACAGCAGGAACTGTTAATTGAAAGGGCACACCATGTGCAAGCTCCAAACCTGGCCATGAGAAAGCACCCAATACCTCTATTATTAAATATTTAAACCTGCCATCAGAAACAGTTGATCCTGACAAAACTGTGGCAAAAGGGCAAAATATTAAAAGATGGAGATAGTAGTGTGTTTGTGGAAAATGGTTATTCACTGTACATTAGGCATAAGAGAAACAAATTTATTATATCCCTTGGGAAATATTGAACTAAGATTCAAGCTGCTGTATCCAACTTTTTTCAGAATCTTTTTCCTGGGTTATCAAAGTCATTTTTGACTAAGGAGGAATTACAAAAGTGTTGTCCAACAAAAATTGAGCCCTCAAGCAGAAGGTGAGTCTGCTTCTCATTCTTCTGATAATAAAGCACATGGAAAGACTTTGCTAGTGAAACCTTTTCCAGTTTCCCAAAGGAAAATGCTTGCCAGATAGAGAAAAGCACAGGAGTTGATTAGAAGAATTGGGAGTACCTTTAAATTGAACCAGAGTCTGGAGTTGAGAGATGGGGATGAAAAGAAGAAGAACAGAAACACTGTAATTAGTGAACAAATGTGAGACTGCAAAGCATCAATCACATATGTGAAGAACAGCTGTGTAAGAAAAAATGGAAAGGAAGGGCTTTTGTTGACTTTGTTAAACTTGTGAGGAACTGAAAGGCATTTGCCTCACTTCATGTCATTAATGTCTGGCATGACACTGAGAGGAGGGAAGAGGAAGGAAAAAGGTAACTGCAAGTAAAACAGTTTCTGTTCTTAACATTATTTCTATGAAACTTTTCATGATATAAATTGCATGTTTTACAGTAAAGTGTTTTTAGTTCTTGTATGTGATAAATATGCTAAAGTAAACAGATCCCCTTTTTCTTTCTTTCTTCTTATTAAGAAATGTAGGCATTACAATGTAAAAAGAGAAAAAGGGCTTATGTTAGTAGCCTGTAATCTTGGGTTATTGAGGTGGGGGATGTGACGCAAAGTACACAGATCATGATATATGTAGAGCTCATATGTTTTCTCTTACTTTTACCCAGGGGAATGTCTGTATTATGACTCTTGGGTTAATTTGATAAGTTTTAAGTGTAAACAAGTAAACGGGAGAACAGTGAATGCAATGAAAACAATCTAATTGCAGGCAATACAAAGCCAAATTACTGTTTTTTCAAAGCTAAAAGTTAATGTTTTGTAAAAGCATGCAAGTTGTTTTTCACAGCTGGGAGGAGAATAAAGACAAAAAATCTACAGACACCAATTAGTGTAAGTAGAAGCACAGGCAATAACTTGTGTCTTAGCATGGATAATCTCAACATTAGGTTAGTTAAGGCCTATGTTTGCAGTTGTCTGAGACAATTGTTTCTATTAGGAGGACTAAACTTCATTATTTGAAAATATGCATATTTTTGTGTTTATATTAAGTTAACAGGTTAAGGGGAGTTTTTTTTTTTATTTGAGGGTTTTCATTTTAACAAAAAGTCTTGTATAATTTGACACAGTTTCCAGTGTCGATGATAAGAAAAATATATATACAGGATCAACCTGCCTAACATTAGTGGGTCCGTGTATAACAAAATCTGGAAATAGACATTTAAAAGGCTGTCATATATAATGGGTGGGAATAATGACTTCTTATAATAATAGCAACACTTTCTATTTTATCTTGGAATGTGAATGGCCTCACAGGTCTAAACAAAAAGTAAATAATATTTAATTATATTAAAAAATGCAGAGTGCAAATAGTGCTACAAGGGACACACTTGGAAAGAGCTGAGCATGTGAATTTGTTAAAGAAAGGATTTCAGTATGGATATTCAGCAGAATATTAGGGACAAAGGAAAAGAGAATAACTTATATTCCTTGTTAGAGGAGCTCAATAATGACAGATTTGTGGTACTAAGAGACTAGTGGCAAAGGATGAGGATTATATTGGCATATATTTATATTCCACATAAAAACTGCTACTATGGAAATTTTAAAAAAATAGAGAAATAATCAGCTTTAAGCTGTTATTACTTATTGGTGGGAACTGGAATTTGATTTGCAATGAAGATGATGAATCTGGGGGTCTAGAAAGGAAAATATAACAAAAAAAGGTAATTTTCTGAAGAAATATATGAAAATATTTGGTGTGGAAGATATGAATTCAGTAGTAGAAACTTGGAGATAATTTATACATTATTCCACAAAGGTAGAATAACTGGGCCAAACTTGAGAGAAATTGTATTTCACAGGAACATGAGCATTTAATTGAGGACTCTGAGACATGTCCAGTAACCTTTTTCAGACCATGTGCTAATAATTATTAAGATTAAAAAAATGCAGGGTAATGAAGTAAGGATGAGACACTGGCACTTCCCAACCTATATTTTAAAAGACAGGAGTTAAAGAATATCACCTTTCCCATTCTGTTGTCCTCAATGTATAATACCTTAAGTTAAAGAAACCAGGAAAAGAGACAGTACTGCAGAAGCTATTGCTAGTGAGTAGGATAAAATGATTGTGAAGTTTAAAAATGTAGTAGAAATAAAAGAAAAAGAAATATGGTCAAGATGTAACAAGAAATTATTTCAAGGGACTGGGGAATCTCACAAAACAAGAGACAATTGCATAGTGCTAAAGAGAAAAATATGGGAGTACCTGGATAATAAGCATGAGTTTAGAAAGATTGCTGTTAAGCAACTGTTTTTGATAATAACACCAGAGCACAAAAACGTTTGGTACAGTGACCTAGGCAACAGAAAGTAGAAAGGGTTGTTGCTGATCTTATGATACATATAACAAGAAAAATAACTAGAGATCCTGTACAGGTATTAGAGATATTTTGAAAATTTTATGAAAATTTGTATAGGAGTCTTAATATGAAACTACACTCACTGGAAGCAGGAAAAAGATAGCTGGGTGCACAAGACCCAGTTTAAAAACGTGCCCAATCCTGGTAGGTGCACTGGTGCTAGGACTGGAAAAAATGACAGTTTAGAATCCTCAAAATACGGAAACAATCCTACAATGGGCCCAGGCCAGGCTTGGGAGAGGATGCCCCCTCCCCCCCATTATAGAAGGAAGTAGTAGTCCACAAAAATGACAAAAATTGATTGGCCAAATAAGAGCCATAAAGACGACAGAGTGGACTATTGAGGATAAGAAATAAATTATGTATTGTTACTATTATGTAAAAAGCGCAGAATTTCCAGACACAAGGTATATAAAACGATTAATAGAAAATAGAAGAAAGAAAAATATTTCCGCAGGAAAAACTGTCACAAGCTTCAGATAAAAATTTGCTTTAATTAATACAACAGATTTTTGAAAAACAGTATATAGCTCAAGAAACTTTGATTTCGTTGGAAAAAGAAGCCTCTGAGGAAGTGAGAAAACATAAACAACAAAACCTAGAGATATTTGAAACATATAAAAAAGAAATATGGACATGGGAAAGAAAGAGAGATTTGATATCGTGCAATATTTATGCAAAGGAGAAAGCCAAGTTAACTAATATACAGAAGGCAGTTTGAAAGATATTCGAAGAAAAATACAGTCAAAGGCATCCAGATATGGAAAATTTCACAATAAAAAGACTAAAACACAAAGATTTAATGTAGAAATGATGATTAGTAAAGTAGAAGTTAAA
The DNA here is from genome assembly GCF_019279795.1 of Protopterus annectens. Lineage (NCBI taxonomy): Eukaryota > Metazoa > Chordata > Ceratodontiformes > Protopteridae > Protopterus > Protopterus annectens. The sequence continues at coordinate 87,393,223 of NC_056737.1, forward strand.
GAAATAGAAGTTGAAGTTATGGAATGCCTGCGAGGTGAAGGATTTAATGTAGAAGGTCTAAAACAAACTACATCACAGCATGATGGAGGGAGTCCCCAGAATAAGGAAAAGCAAGAAGATCAGGTGACATGTGAAGAAGAAATATGGACAGGGGAAAGGAAAATAGATTTAATATGGTGTAATATTTATGGAAAGAAGAAAGCAAAACTAACGAATACAAAAAGAGCAGCACCAAAGATATTTGAATAAAAATATAGGCAAAGGAATCCGGATATGGAAAACTTTGCAATACAAAAAAATAAGAAGACAAAGAGGAAAGTAGAAAAAGAGATTAGCAATGGAGAAGTCAAAGAAATAGAAATTGAGGTAATGGAACAGCTGCAAAGAGAAGGAATCAGTGCAGAAAATCAAATGCAAAAAGCACCACAGGATAGATCAATGGATATCAAAATTAAGGGGAAACCAGTGGAACAGGAAGCAACAGGTCAGGTGCCATATCAAGATATTTTGGAGCCTTCCACAGGTAACCAGTGTAAAAGTTAATTTAAAGCTAGACAGGAAGGAAATGAACTTGAAACTTTGGAAACTCTGATGCAGTCAATGTTGAGGAGTGATAGGCCAGTGAGTTTCCATATGACAAAACAACAGATGACACAGGATGAAATTGAAGAGAATGTGCCACAAGAAGATGTTGTAGTACTTTCTATAGAATGCCCACAGGAAATGGAAAACAAGGGATGTGCCCTCAGTATGGAAGAAAAGGAGTTGAGAAGAGTTGCTTGATTTAATAGACAAACCCCCGGATTCATGAAGCTCGGTGCAAGGCCGGTGTAAGTCGTGCGCCGGCAGTGCAGTGTATAATCGGCATAGCAGCGCCACATGCATAGTAATGAGTGTGCGCCGCAACCACAAACACGTGCAGAGGGCACGTGCGCGAGCCCAAGTAGGATGCGCCCGTAGGCGTGGCCAAGCCGGCAGGCGAGGAGCAACCTAAAGTGCTGACTGTCACAGGCCGCCTGCAATAGTAACTGCACCAGCCAGTGTCTGTGGATAATGAAACGTACGCAGAGTATGCAACATAGTACCCGTTTACACAAAACGGAGAACCAAACATTAACCCACGAAGTCCAAACTGTACCCGTCCAAGGAACAAAGGATATGCGTAATACCGTGCCCGTCACGCAATGCACTGTCAGTGGGCATACCCAGTGAAGGTGTACCGCAGCATGTCAGCGCGCCACACCTACACACAAGTAGCCCCATGGGCATGGTCACCAGCAGTAGTGAGAGTACACAGCCGTGTCTATATAACAACCAAAAGGAAACCAGATACCCTAAACACAGACAAACATGTGCATAGCAACATGTACTACACCCAGCAACGTGCCCGTCGCATACACATAGGACGGCGTATGCCGAAGCGTAATATCCAGAAGCAGAACCCATGCATGCAAATGTAATACACAACAGCCCCATCATAGCACGTAACCCGCACCCATGTACGACCGTGCACCCAACCCAGCTAGCAGCCTTGTGCAGCTGCACACCTACACACAGTGGGTATACCTCAAATGTAGTATGAAGTATTGTCCTAGGCAGTGCCACGCGGGCAAATATGTACCCCACATGTCAACATCCCACCTCAGGTACTGATATCCAAATGGCGGCATGTGAATGTGTCGGCAGAATGTGTACATCCCGCATGTGGTATGGACCTGTCGAAACCCCATAGGCATTCACACGCCACGGTGTCCATAACTGTACACATCTGGACAAAGCAGTATGTTCAGCCACCGTACTGATGATTAGCTATGCAGATATGCCAAACACAACACATAGGGCGGAACATCTGCCCACCAAGCAGAACACCCCAACAGGGTGCCACATGCACAGAAGGTGAAGGTGGGACATCACATGCAGAGAATAGTGGTGCCGGATGGCCAAACACCCATGGCCAGTGCAAAGGATTGAATAACATGTATATGCCTGGATGAATGGGTATGTCATATCATGGGAATAGGCTAAGCTATCCAACATAATAGCCATGTGTACCAGATACCAACTGCCAGTAACACGCAGTAGTAATGCAGGAAGGCATACACGACTGTGGGAATATCACAGGACATATGGCATGTGCCAAGTGTTGATGCATGACACAAATGTCCAGGATGGGGGCTCCCTGCAAAGAGGAACATGTGCCAACCCCACCCCCCACAGATGTATCGGCAGTGGAAACACAACCCAAATACACAGCAACACCACCGTCCATCCCACGATAGCAACGGAGGCCGGTCAAAGACCACCATGATGCATGCACAAACAGGGACACGTGTAACCGTTGCCCCGACAACCCCCCACAGGCCAACGAATAATAGTATGGACATATGCATGTAATGCTGTGAAGGATGTGTGGTAGTCCTCAGTATCACAGAGGTAGGTACACAGATACACTGTAATCAACCGTGACATATGTGCACTGTACACAGCATACCTGCAGGTAATACATACTTCAATCATGTGCCACAGAAATATCCACATACGAATGAGGACAGGGGGTAGACAATTGTGAATGGGACAAACTATGAACATAGGTTCATAGGTTCATAGTAGGCTATCCGCCCAAGGGCATCTATAAGCCTAACCCATAGTTATGTCGCCTTTGCCACCCCTTCAGTTTGAAGAAAACTATGCCTATTATATTGCTGTACCTCTGTCAAGCAGTGACACTGAAGTAATCCCTGGGGTATATCTGCAATCCCCCATCCATTGGTCAAGATTCCCCTCGAACAAGGCCAGCGAGGTGCTCTGCCTCACATGTACTGGGATGTTGTTCCACAGCATAGTGAGTGTCTGGGTGATGAATCTGTCCCACCAGCATGTTCTATTAATGACCGTGTCAAGGTTCACGTCACCTGCCCTTGTGGTTCTGAGGGATCTAGATTCTTTAGTTGAAGCATAGTCATCAAATCTGGGTTCGACATGGCCTTGTATGTCAGGCACAGGTCACCTCTGAGCAAGTGGTATGCGACTGAATAGAGCTGGAGTCCTTTCAGTTGGGCAGCATAACACATATTCCTGAGACCCTGCATCCATTTGTCGATGAACTGTTGGGGCCTTTCCAGCTGCTGCAGGTGTCGGGTCAGATACAGTCTGAACGGGGCATTGTACTCAATCATAGGTCTAATGAGTGATGAGTACAAGGGGACGATGACCTCCCCTGATCTAGATGTGAATCCCGTCATGATCTGGTGGGCAATGTAGAAGGTCTACCTAACTACGTTAGCAACGTGTGTGTCGAACGAATGGTTACTGACAACCTGGGTCCCCAGATCCCCGATAACTCCCTCTGTGCTCAGTGGATTGCCACCTATATGGTAGCTAGGGGTAACCTTGTTCTTCCCGAAGGGTATGACTATGCATTTCCCGGCATTTAGCTGTAGGCCATGTCTCTGGCACCAGTTATCCATATCTGTGAGGCCCTTCTGAAGGATATCTGTGTCAGATGTGTGTCCGACTATGGCACCCAGTTCGCAGTCATCTGCAAACATTGTCAGCCATAACCCCCCTGTGTTTGCTCGTACTTTGGAAATGTAGATGCCGAAAAAGAGTGGGCCCAGGACTGAGCCCCGCGGGACACCACCTGTGACCGGCTGTGAGTCTGACATGGCGCCAGCAACCATGACCGTGTGGGTTCTGTCACTTTGCCAGTTTGCAACCCATCTTGCGACGTATGGGTTTACATTCAAGCTGATGAGTTTATCAATGATACCTGAGGGGGGTATTGTGTCGAAGGCCTTTGCCAGGTCAAGGTAGGCTGTTTGGACTGCTTGACCTCATCAATGGCCTTGGTGACTGTTCCTCATAGCCGGCCTTAGGCATAGGCCAACTAGGCAGCCGCCTAGGGCGCCGCTCTACCAGGGGCACTTTTCCAGCCTTTATTTGGTGTAGGTAGACCAGGATGGGGGTAGTGGGTGATGTGGTGGGGGCACCATGGAGTCCTTTTGCCCAGGGCACCACGTGACCTAAGGCTGCTCTTGCGTGGGTAAATACAGCAGTACCCACACCCAGATGCGGGTCATTGCTAGTATGCCATATCATCTATGGAAAGAAACCATATATTCCCAGACATAATGGCACAGCATAATGCCTGTCCGCCGCCCAAACGCAGACATACGGCACCCACGGCGGTGCGGACGTACTGCGCGAGATGTCCGTTACCAATGTCGACACTGTCTCGCTATGTGAAACAAAGTCAACATAGCGATTCAATACTAAACAGCGACGGAGAGCCCGATGTCCCCGTTGCTGAGCTGTTCAACCTGTTCCGCCATGTTAAATGTGTGTAGCAGAGCGGGACTGCCCCAAACTAAGCAATGGACATGTCCGTGGCTCAGTGAAAGCCGTCACGCAATGTTAAACCCATGTAATATAGCGAGACAGGTTATAGATACCGAGGTTTAGTAATGGAAATAGGACCGTTCAACCAGACCGTGTGCAATTACTATAACAAGATCTACAACGGGCATGCCGACCAATCAGCGCACATGGTTAGGAATAATGGGGGGGGGATATGGTATCATAGACACGGACAAACCGTGCCCATGTGACTCGTCTGACATTCGTACACGGTCAGGGTAGTTCCGTACACTAGGCGGACAAGACCAAACCCAAAGCACCACAGGCACACCCTGACAATCGAAGGCCTGTATGCGTAGGGGATATAAGCCCCTGTGATCTGAATATCCCTGCGGTCATGACATATGCATCCTGGGCCATGAGCGGGAGGGAATAAGGAATGTTTAACATGTAGTACCGCACCTTTCCCAGCAGGAGAATGGATGCCTGTGACGTACGTGAGTGCGGGGGGGTGGGAGTGGGGTGGGGGGATATGTAAATTTAGCTAAGTACCATGGGTATGCATATAAATGAGACCGAACAGCTAATGTGTAGTGGTCACAGTAACCGGCAAACGTGAATGCAGTCCCGTTTGAATTACGATTATAGAACATATAAATGTTAACATGTACCTAATGCGTCCATGCCGCAAAGACTGTTACATGTGTAAAGGTGAAAGTGCGTTCCGCACACGTCTGTCAACCGGATCAGAGATATGTTACCAGAACAGTCACAACTAACACAGACCACGTAACCACACAGACCCAGTAAACATATGTAACCAGAATACGGATATGCATGTGCGCCTGCGCGTAACCCACACTTAGGAAATGCAAGTGCGCATGTGCGTGTGTGATCCGCTCACAGCAGGGAAAGTTAAGGCTGTGTCCTCCATGTCAATCATACATGTCTCAAAACTGTCAGCCTCTGAAAGTATGGAATCGGGCAATGCCATGTAAAGTACAGTTAGAAATAGTGAGAAACACATGCTATGTGATAAGACAAACATAGAATGTGGACAGAATAACGTGTGTGTTAGTAGAATGGATTGACGACGGTTATGCATCTGTAACCTGACCCACTTGTCAGAAGGTGCCCCCGTACGAAATGTGTTCAGTTGGCTCACACTTGTTGACCGGGCTAGGCTAGCTGGATATATGTCCAGTGTCAGCAGAGGCCCGTGGATAAATGCTCCACACACAATAATAGCACAACATACCAAAGTACTCATATATGTAACCAAAAAAGAACAACAATAGAAAGTGTCCTGAAAGGACTGGTTACACACAGATCCCAGACGACAGAGAAATATATGACCAGTGGAAGCACGTCACAATTACGGGATCAGGTCCCTATAGAAGAAAGAAGGTCTCACATGACACGCCAGCGAATTGCCAGATAGACACAGGTCAATGTAACACACAGCAAGATTAAGGGCCAACCAGCCGTACACCATGCCAGAACATGTACAGTGGAAAGGTATGGCATGGTAATTGATGTGTGTACACAGGTAATCCACAGAGAGTAACAAAGCAAGGTATGAAATGAGGGGTTCACATGTAGATATCCACACACAGCAGTCCGACGGCCCGTATATATGACGCATGGACATAGACTTGTCACTTGAAAACAAGATGTAAACAACTACAGTTTATTTCATATCATATTGATATAGTTATAATACAGTCATATTCATATTTAACATTGTGACTCTTATTTACATTCATATTTATACAAAATATGCATTTAAATGTACTTATTTATTGCATGATTTGGAATCTTAATGCAACAATTATACACATTGATATACAATATCATTATCAACACACTACATTCTAAGGTTTACTCACAACAATTATCAACTATGTTTCAATATACTGATTGTATTGACCAATATTGTATTTATATTAACACATTTGTTGTTGTATTATTGTTTCCATTAAGTAATGTATGCAACACTGATCTGTATATGTCACTTTATCATCAAGACTTGGAGCACTGTCCACTTAACTATGAGCAAGTTTATTGATTAATTGACTTTAAACTGACTCTGAATGAAGTATATAAGGGACGACTATCTAATGTATTTCGTACTTCGACGATGCCCCATGTTAGTGGGTGAAAGAGCCCAGTATCTTTTGACTGTGGAGTGTATCGTTTTTGTCATCGTCTGTTTTGGCATGGTTTATGTTCAAAATGTCTTTTATGGAGATGACCAGGACTCAAGGTTTGCTGTATTTCCACTTACTGGCACATGGATATAGATAGGCCAAGTAATACATAATGTGGGTAGTCAAACAGACATCCGCGATTGGGGAACATACAGCAGCAGTCAAAACCACTGGCCAGATGGTGACAGTCCAACAGGTTCTACACTTTACATATGCACATTGGTGTCCATTGTAGGACCCCAAAAATTGATCTGTTCACAATATCAACCAGCTGCGATCGACCCAGAAGAAGTGACAGCCGTGACTACGGCACAGCTAGACATATGCACCACCAGCATGTTTAAGGTTGATGACAAGTGTCCATGAAATGCAAGACATATGAACAGAAATCCCCAGATTGTCGAGTCCATAGAAGTGCGTCCACATCCCACTCCCGCACACATGAAGGATGTGTAATGTGTACCGTCGAGGTTTGCAACCATGGGATCCTGGGTATGCAGAAATGGGGCTCGGTGTTGTTTAGCAGATAATCCATTGTCCCGCCCCGTGGGAGGGATGTGGGTATAGCACATGCCTTACTCCCCACTAATGATGCAAAGCATCCACTGGACAATGCTAAAAGCAGGTGTGAAATGTGTACAGCCCTATATCAGTGTCCAGTAGGCAATTCACATGGATGGACAAGCGTACGACCAAGATGGCACCCAGAACTGGAAACTTGGTGGAATTACACAGCTGCAGTAAGGCATAGCACAGGAAATACAGATAGGGACTACATTACACATTTCCCATACAAAGTCAGACCGCCGTGCGAATACCGGCGTACACAGCTCTCAATCTGCCATCACCAAAATGGGGATCACTCGCTTCCATAATGCAGAACAAATGGGCGACCTGTGGAACACATACTAATGGCACACTAACAACTTCAACTAGGAAGGTCATAGGATGGTTAAACCATGGCGTTCCCACTTATAAAGAAGATCCTTTAATGACTTAATATGAATAATGTCAATTGACCATGGAATACACCTAATCAACATAAAATAACCGCTGGCAACTTATGGCACACAATCCAAATAACACATAGGTAGATGAAACAGTCAACGTAGAAGTTGTCCAGGACAGTGCCCAAATGGTATAAAAATGTTCCTTTATAGACAAGTAAGCGCTTTCACCCGTAGACTCCGTCAGACTTACACATAACATAAAAGCATCCAGGCTTTAAATATCCCTCCTTACACTTTCATTGGTCAATTTCTCATCAAACAATGAACAATTAACCCCAGTATATAAAGTGCAGATGCAATGTTAACTACACACACATATATTAACATCTACAAAAACATCCTATTAAAACATGTATTATATGATATTGTACTATGCCTAATACTCATCAATTATAAATCTAACAATATATATAGAAAATATGTATATTATATCAATGTAATACAGTGGTAAACAACTGAAAGAGTGGACTAATGGGTGTTAAATGTATAGCTGTACCTAAACTACATTCCTGTTATTTGGGTTTAAGCCACCTGCTTCTCAAAAGAGGCTTAATCTGTGCTCCATCATTCAGCCCTGGTGTGTGGTCAACTCTCCACCTAATAATCCATCCCAATCCGCATTCTAAAGTATAGTTGATAAGGTCCCCCCCTCTGGGATTAAAATCTAGCCTTTGTAAAACACTGAATGTAAAAGTATGCCTTGTGATGTGCTCATAGCCGGCCGTAGGCATAGGCCAATCCGACGGCTGCCCAGGGCGCCGTACTAGCAGGGCCACCTTTCTAGTAGGTATGTCATGTAGGTACACCAGGATGGGGGCACCATGTGTTGTGGTGATGGGCGCCATGGAGCCCTATCGCCTAGGGCAGCGGTTGATCTAAGGCCACTGCCGTAGGAGGGGTAGTACGGTCTGCAGGTATGTGCTGAAGTGCACATGAAACAGTGGTCTACAAGGATTACCCACAGTGGCGACACCTGCACAGACGGCTATAGCGGGACATACACACGACCATGCATACAGCTCAGATAGACATACACACACCATAAACAGGCAACTATACACAAGGTTTATGGCGTGTATGGGTACAGTGTCAGTACAGCAAGGATAGCTGTCTGCCACGATATCCAGCAGATGTCTCTAGGGCGTGCCGGAATACGGACGTAGCATGGACAATGAGTGGATATGCATCGTACCACAGTTCTATGTGTCAGCCATGCAAATATGCGATACATGGGACAGACAGCTGTCCATGCAAGAGCAGCGCTATGGGCATAACATGAGTATGTATACATACATCGAGAGAGATACAGACGGACACATGTGGCAAGGCCGGGAGTGTAACGTACACAGCACCACCCCACCACACCACACCACAGCAGGGCGCACGTGGAGAACTCGCTACGGAGGTCGCCAACCACAGCAGGCACACAGGCAGTCAACGAGCTGCGTCTCACCATCCACAAACACAGAGATGGCGGCAGGATATAAGTGTTCTGCGGAAACTCTAAAGCCATAACCTATGAACCCATGCAGCTGGGAGCATAGACACACACACACAGCTGGCAGGCATGTGGATTGACCTTACCCCCACCTACCCAACCGCACAACAGTATGACACAGGTATGGAACGTGCTATGTGGACCACTGAACACAGCACCGTCAGAGGCACACGTCTAGGTGGGTGACAACATCCATAAAGGAATAGACGTCGATAGCCAAGGTATGTGTTGCGAAGCGTCTAAAATAACTACTCTCTACAGGGGCAGTTGTTGACACACACACCCCACACACACACGGGGAAGGGCCGGGAGTTGAATCTACACCTACCTACATGAACACACTACAGCATGATGCATTTACAGAACGCGCTACCGAGATTACTGAGCACAGCACTGTCAGAGGCATACTTCTAGGCGGGTGACATCATCCGTAAAGGAATAGATGCCAATAGCCAAGGTATGTGTTGTGAAGCGACTAAAGGAACTACACCACCAAGGGCAGCTGTAAACACACACACACACACGGGGAAGGGCCGGGAGTTGAACCTACGCCTACCTACATGAACACACTACAGCATGATGCATTTACAGAACGCACTACCGAGATTACTAAGCTCAGCGCTGTCAGCGGCATACTTCTAGGCGGGTGACATCATCCGTAAAGGAATAGCTGACAATAGCCAAGGTATGTGTTGCGAAGCATCTAAAAGCATGACCATCTGCAGAGGCAGCTGGAAACACACACACACACACACACACACACACACACACACACACAGGGAAGGGCCTGGAGTTGAACCTATGCCTACCTACATGAACACACTACAGCATGATGCATTTACAGAACGTGCTACCGAGATTACTAAGCACAGTGCTGTCAGAGGCATACTTCTAGGCGGGTGACATCATCCGTAAAGGAATAGATGCCAATAGCCAAGGTATGTGTTGCAAAGCGACTAAAGGAATTACACCACCAAGGGCAGCTGTAAACACACACACACACCGGGAAGGGCCGGGAGTTGAACCTACGCCTACCTACACGAACACATTACAGAATGATGCATTTACAGAACGCGCTACCGAGATTACTAAGCACAGCGCTGTCAGAGGCATACTTCTAGGCGGGTGACATCATCCGTAAAGGAATAGCTGACAATAGCCAAGGTATTTGTTGCGAAGCGTCTAAAAGCATGACCATCTGCAGAGGCAGCTGGAAACACACACACACACACACACACACACACACACACACACACGGGGAAGGGCCTAGAGTTGAACCTATGCCTACCTACATGAACACACTACAGCATGATGCATTTACAGAACACGCTACCAAGATTACTAAGCACAGCGCTGTCAGAGGCATACTTCTAGGCGGGTGACATCATCCGTAAAGGAATAGATACCAATAGCCAAGGTATGTGTTGCGAAGCGACTAAAGGAACTACACCACCAAGGGCAGCTGTAAACACACACACACACACACGGGGAAGGGCCGGGAGTTGAACCTATGCCTACCTACATGAACACACTACAGCATGATGCATTTACAGAACGCGCTACCGAGATTACTAAGCACAGTGCTGTCAGAGGCATACTTCTAGGCGGGTGACATCATCCGTAAAGGAATAGCTGACAATAGCCAAGGTATGTGTTGCGAAGCGTTTAAAAGCATGACCATCTGAGAGGCAGCTGGAAACACACACACACACACACACACACCTGGGGAAGGGCCTGGAGTTGAACCTATGCCTACCTACATGAACACACTACAGCATGATGCATTTACAGAACGCGCTACTGAGATTACTAAGCACAGCACTGTCAGAGGCATACTTCTAGGCGGGTGACATCATCCGTAAAGGAATAGCTGACAATAGCCAAGGTATGTGTTGCAAAGCATCTAAAAGCATGACCATCTGCAGAGGCAGCTGGAAACACACACACACACACACACACACACACACACACACACACACACACACGGGGAAGGGCCTGGAGTTGAACCTACGCCTACCTACATGAACACACTACAGCATGATGCATTTACAGAACGCGCTACCAAGATTACTGAGCACAGCACTGTCAGGAGGCATACCCCTAGGTGGGTGATATCATCTGCAGAGGCAAGGCAGCCGATAGGGAATGAAGACAGAGTGCACAGTCACACAGCATGTTACCATCCCAAGGTGGGCGTACAGTAACACGGTAGTGCTGCACTCGGGAATACCAACTAACTACAGAGCACAACATCACGACATGGATACGGGATGCACCACAGACAGTATACCCTATGAGAGGGCAGCTGGCGTGCACAATGTAGGCAGCCAGTGTGGCATACCAACCACATATGACTCACCTGGACGGTCACCATGGCTATGCAGGATGTCATTGGCCATGGCTGCATGCCTAGTAGCAGACATCGGTGCCGACTGTACTGTGTACCCCCGAATGGCGTACTGGGCATGCCCTCACACCTAGCGGTCACGAAGGGGAAACAGACATGCACACGGGGTATCAACGCAGACGGGCGCGGTGTGCACTGTACTGTGTGTCCATCTACACAGCTGCGTACTGGGCATGCTCAGACACTTAGAATCCGCACAGTGCAGACATGCATACACATGGGGTGGAATCATGGAAGGGCAGATTGTGGACCATCGTGTGTGTCCACCCACACAACAGCAACCCGGGCATGCTCACAGACGTGGCGGTTGCGAAGGGGAAACAGACATGCACACAGGGTATCAACGCAGACGGGCGCGGTGTGCACTGTACTGTGTGTCCATCTACACAGATGCTTACTGGGCATGCTCAAACACTTAGAATCCGCACAGTGCAGACATGCATACACATGGGGTGGAATCATGGAAGGGCAGATTGTGGACCATCGTGTGTGTCCACCCACACAACAGCAACCCAGGCATGCTCACAGACGTGGCGGTTGCGAAGGGGAAACAGACATGCACACGGGATATCAACGCAGACGGGCACGGTGTGCACTGTACTGTGTGTCCATCTACACAGATGCTTACTGGGCATGCTCAGACACTTAGAATCTGCATGGTGCAGACATGCATACACATGGGGTGGAATCATGGAAGGGCAGATTGTGGACCGTCGTGTGTGTCCACCCACACAACAGCAACCCGGGCATGCTCACACACTTAGTATGTGCTACACGCCGTCCGGCATGCAGACGGAGTGCACACACCGCAAGTCACGGCCAGGTAAACCCGTACACACGCACAGGGTGGACACACATGCAGTTACACGTACACACACAGATGACAGCACAGGCGTCACGGGTGCAGGCTGAACATGTACACACTGCAGTGAACACTGTAGCTGCCATGCCAGCACCATGTCATGGGTGCAGCAGTATGCCTCACGGTCCAGCAACAGTATGTGACATATGTCCACAGGTCTATATGGCGGTGTACATCCGTCATGCAGAGTACACATGTACTATCAATGATCCCACAGGTGTGATGTAGTCCACCCATATCGGTATACATGGACAGGTGTGCTCCACACATACCACGGACCTGACACAGATATGATACATGACTGCAGCTGTACCACAGTGAAACAAAGTCCGGATATGTCATATATGTGATTGCCTGGCTGTGTGCATGGACTGCACACAGGACACATACGAAGCCTGTGATGTACCACATGCATAACACTGGCGTACGTGGTAATACACACATGAATGGAAGGTGGACACATGTCTGTGGTATGCACCCCCTACAGGGTGTAGCGGTGTTGACTGGGACACATACCCTTGTACAGTTTGCCTGTGACAGCTGTGATACCATACCACAGTCCATGTTCCATGTATGTCGACACACATGTCACAACGTAGCAATGCATACACACATGGCAACAGGGGATACATGTGACACGTGTACTGTGCACGGTGCAGCCATGCATGAGCGGTGTCCGATGTCCATAACACAGTTGCAACCCCCTACCACATGCATACCCATCATGGGGGCCGTCATATGGTGGCATAGTAACAGCACGCATGGCGGTATGTGTGTACACCATGTGTTTAAACACCTGTCCACATGCATGTGTGCAGGTGCTGGTCACAGGTGTGTCACACACCATTCTACCCTGCCATGTGCATACAGTCTGCTATGTCGCCTTTACATGACAGCGCTGCCATAATGCATACCCATCGGCCATGTGTCATCGACCATATGTCACATGGCCACTGTAACCCCTGCCACCTCCCAAGTGCATATATTGGCACAGCTGCCAGATACAGTGGTGGTATGCAGGATGCACTACATACCACTGCACGCCTGCACATATCCCATATAGCGGGTGTGGCATTCCTAGCACCAACATGTGTGCAGGAATGTGTGCCCATGTATGCCACAGATCGGGGGGACTATGTGCCACGTGCCACACATCACTGTACACCATGGTAGAGATCTGTACATACCTCAGTGTGGGGTGCATGGATGTGGATGGTGCAGTACATGCAACACGTCGTCCCTCCGTGTAGACATGTGTGGTCACCACCATGTCAGTGTGTCAACATGTGTGTATGTCTGCTGCCTGTTGTGAGGGTGTATGCAGATATAGTGTTGTGACTGGACACTAACCACACAGGGCGACCATCCCGTACTGGTGCTGCATTGTACAGCCCTGTCAATGCCATACTTGTGAGCCGTAATGGCCACCTGTGCAGGACCGCCCCCTGTGACATGGTGTGTGGGTGCATTGTATTGTGAGGGTGCTGACCACACAGGCAAGTGTCCCCATCTGTGCACAATGGGGTGTGTGCCATAGTGGTGTATGCCCCGTGATTGCGGACATATTCCTGTACCGGTACAGCATCCAACTGCTGCACACCGTGCACCACAGCTGACAGGTGACACCTGCAGTCAGTTGCCAGCACACTGTGTACGACACCTGCAGAATGTCACCATACCTGTACTGTGTCATGCCATGTATGTGATGTCTCTGTCCACCGTAGCCTGTGGCACCGACCACAGGCGTCAGGTGCAGTATATGTGTGGACATGTGCGTCATGTACCGTGTAAGCAACGTGACACTATATCTGGCACCGTGCTCTGCAGGTTTACATGTAGAACCTCTCTACTTGCAATCTCAACTGTCTGTTCTCTATCACATATGCTCAGCACCTGCTCCCATAGTATTCCTACATAGGTAAAGTACATGTATACTAGATGGAGTACTACACTAGCCTAGAATCCCCTGAGTACCCACTTCCCTATAGGTGCCTTCTGACCCAGTTACACAGCAAATGCATTCACGTTCTCTGGCATGTCGAAGGGTCAATTGCTAGCGACCTCTCCTGTTCAGATGGTGAATCTGGGTGTCCTGAGGCAATGTTACAGGTGCCTCATGGACACGGACAAGCCGCACCTCCCCCACTAAACATAATACATGTGAGAGATGCAACTATATAGCCAGACAGGGGGCTGAGCTCTCTCAAACCATGACTGGCAAGACCAAACGGGAGGGGAAGGACACCATGCACACCACAAACCCAGTGTCACATGTAACTATCACAAATGCTAAACAAACACATGAACACACTAAGACATACTCGGAGGCACTGTTAAAACATGTAACGAACCTAACGAGGCCTCTGAAGCAGACACCCAAGCAACTGCCTCCACAAGACATAGGACATGCAACACATAGTTCTCAACTTCAGTGTGCTAAACAGTCACAGCCCCAAAGGACACACACAATGCCAGACACACTTGTAATGGGTGACGCCACAGTCAGACACACCGACGTCCCACCCACCAGGCTGAACAAGGGAATTATCACAGTAGGCTGCCTGTCGGGCACTGGAATCTGCCACATAACACACACACTCAGGTCACTCCGCAGCATGTACAAGTATGACGCGGTCATTGTCCATGCTGGTGTCAACGACCGGAGACATACCACCCTGGGATACATGAAAGGAGACAGAGGGGCTCTCAGATTGTGTAGCCCAGGCCAGCATGTCCCTGACCATGGGAAGTATCCCACCCTCATCAAGTATGATGCCACAATACTGGCTCCAAATGATCGCCCTTGATAATTTGCCTGGTTACCGGTGTCAGTCTGAGGGGATCCAATTTCCTCTTGCCTGGGATGACATGCTTGGCACGCCACGCCCCTTCACAAGGGATGGCTCGCACCTGTCGCCCCTGGTCTTCCAGAGTTTGTCTAAGGCTCCTGCCACCACCACAGTGCCCACTGCAGGCAAGGCTGGAATGATAAACCTACCACCCTAGACTACAAACCTGGAGAAAAGAAAGGGCAATACTGCTCAGTGCCAGTAGTCTATGCCCAAGCTGCACACCCTCAAATGCCCTCCTCAGTATGGAGGACATCGATGTCAGTGCTGTGACTGACACATTGTTCAGCGCTCCTGAGATCACCCCAGCACTATCAGGTCATACCTCATATCATGCGTTCAGGACCATAACCCGGACCGAACACAGAAGGAGGGGGAGTCTCCATTTCCATGAAGGATACCCACACCTCCAGGTTGGCAGAAATGCATGTAGCAGTAGGGACCATCCAGGTGCAATTAACCATGGGTAGGACTGCCCTAGAGTTTGTTGCATGCTACAGACCACCCTCCCAAACCCAGGATACCCGCACAGCCTTCCTGAAGACACTGGGGAGTATGAATGCTCTCACAACACCATCATATTGGGTGACATCAACCACCCATACATACACCGGGAACATCACCCAGGACACAACACCCTACACCAAAGGTTCCAGGTGTTCATACACCCGAATGCTGTGGAACAACCATGCACCATACCCACAAGGGGAGGAACTATACTAGTCCTGATCATCACACATGGGGATGACATGCTCCACACAGGATGTACATCCCTCAACGGTGAGGTCAGACCATATAGTGAACTCACTGGAGATCCGAATCCTGCACCCAACACCGGCAAGGGAGACCACAGTGAAGACCTTTCCACAGTGAACCCCACACGTCATACGACTGGTGTGGTACCCTATAAGGCCTCCATGCCAGTGGTAAACACAGGCCATGCTGCTGAAACCCTTACAAATGCCTTCTATGAGCACCCCCAGGAATGTCTGGATCAAGCGATCCCTGATAACATCAGGACCTTGTCCCCCAAAGGCAGGCACATGGTCTGGTGGACCCCAGCCATTAACAAACCGTACAACAAGAGGTGAAAGCTACTACATGACAGAGCAATATCACTACCAGGGAAGGCATCACTGGTTAATACTGGCGTTAACATACGATCACTCATACAATCATCCAAGGCCGCCTGTGGGACTGGACTTGCAAAGGACACATAAGACAACCATAAGGCCTTCCTTAGCTATGGTAGGAACATGGGTGGAAGCACACAGTTATGCTCGGAATTAGTCCAGAATGGTACAATGATCACTGAACCCACAGACATTGCCAACAAACTGGCAGACAGGTTCCATGCATACATCTACCCTCCCCCCCAAGAGGGGACGTATCTATCCCACCAGAGTCTAGCCTCCCAAACATCTCGAATGCCCAGGTGAGAGCTGATATCTGTAAAGCAGTGAACACAGCATCAATGGGACCAGATGGTGTCCCCGGCTGTGTGCTACACAACCTCAATGAGGGCCTCACCCCGCACATAAGGCTGCTGTTTAATCTTAGCCTTACTACAGGCTACGTACCCAATGGATGGCATACGGCAACTGTGGTCCCACTCCACCAAGGCAGTGCTCCTATGGACTCTATACATCCCTGCCCTATAAGCTTGACAAGCCTTGTCTGCAAAGCTATGGAGGGGTCCATAATGGAGCCCATAAATAAAGACATTGGGGAACGACAAATACTGGAACATACCCACATCGGCATAGTCAAGGGCAGATCCTGCCTCCTGAACCTGGTCGACCTGTTTGGAGGAGTCACTAAGGCCATTGATGGGGGTACGTCGGTTTGCACAGACTACCATGACCTGGCGACAGCGTTCGAACCACACTCCACGTGGGCATCATAGAAAGGCTCACCAGCGTAGATGTAGAGACACATGTCACATGATGGGTTGCCAACCAGATGGAGGTCAAAACCCACAGGGTTAGTGTTCCTGGTGCCATGTCAGACTCCAAGCTGGTCCCGAGTGGTGGCCCACAGGGCTCAGTCCTGGGCACCCTCCAGTTTGGCATTCAACTTTCCGATGTGCATGCAAACATAGGGGGATTGTGGCAGACAAGGTATGCAGATGACTGCAAACCGGCCACCATACTCAACACCCCATCAGACACAGACATTCATCTGAGGTCTCAGAGAAATGGATAACTGGTGCCACAGCCATGGCCTGAAGCTACATGCCAGGAAAGGTATAGACCTACCCTTTGGGAAAGACATGTTCACCCCGAATTACCACATAGGTGGTAATCCATTAAACATGGTGGATGTGATCAGGGACATGGGTACCAAACCTGTCGGTAACCTCTCTTGACACTCACATTGCCAATGTGGTTGGGAAGACATTCCACTGTGCCCACCTAGTCAGGAAGGGATTCACATCCACATCAGGGGAGGTCATTGTACCCCTGTACTCTTCACGCATCAGACCAATGATTGGGTACAACGCCACATTTGGAATGTACCTAACCTGACACCTGCAGCACTCGGAAGGACCTCAAATGTTCAACAACACAGGGATAAAGGTGCTGAAACATATGTCACACGCTGCCTGACTGAGGGGACTCCGGCTATATACCTTCTCATACTGTCTGCTCCGAGGTGATCTGTGCCTGACATACACGGCCATGTCCGACCTGGGTGTCATGGACATGTTCCACCTCATAGGATCCAAACAACCATGGGCACGAGAGCAACTGACAGAAACCTCAACACTGACATAAATAGGACGTGCTGGAGGGACAGGTTCATCGCCCAGAGACTCCCTACACCATGGAACAGATTCCCAGCCCTTGTGAAGCAGAGCCCCTCACTAACTCTGTCCAAGAGTAATCCTGACGTGTGGATGGGAGATCGTAGGTATGCCCCAGGCATCATCTCTGTGTCACTGCTGGACAGAGGGACAGCAGACCAATGGATATAGTATCCTCATCCTAAGGGGTGGTGAAAGCCAAACACACTCTGGCTAGGCTTACACATGCCATAGGGCACATAGCCTGGTATGTACCTATGCACCTGTGTAGGTGTCCAGGCAGGTTGCGGGTACCTGTGGTATGCTGATATTGCCAGATGTGCCTGTGGGTAACCCACAGCTACACGTGGGGGACTCATAACAGTGCTCCCAGTAGGCACATGCAAGTATACCATATGAGGCATACAGGTTAACAGAACCAACATGGTGCTACACATGTAACCGTCACACATGCCGTGTACACAGCATAATGTATGCTGCACCTGCGATACATGGTATGTCTGCTGCATGATGACAGTACACAACCCACGTCACATACGCACCTGTCACTTGTCATACACAACCACTGCAACATACACATCACACACTATGCGTACACAGGTATCACATACACCTCTCACTATCTTGTCCACCCTGTGCATCAGAATATATTTGCATAACTGTGCACCGATGGTGTGGATAACAGTGATGCGGCAGAGGCTTCATCATATGCACAGGGTGATATGTCTGCCAGGGGCATAGGCTGTACCAATGGATGACATCATGTGTGTGTGTAAGGGCTGGTGCATTTACTGGGCATGACTGTGCAGAATGCATGTGGATGTGGTGGAGCCCTACAGTTGTGTCTGCCGTGTGTGGGTATGTGTGTACACAGTTCAGCCATCTGTGATGCCTACACGGGGTATACTTGGCAGCCCCAGACTGTACAGTGCAGGTTGTACGGATCACTGTGTCCGTCTGCGGCCATGTGACCCGTGCCTGCCTGGGGTCGCACGGGCACTACCGGATAGAGGTATGGAGTGGCCACTCTCCGATGACACATGTCCGCTGGAACCGTGTCCATGCTGGGACTGGCCAGGGCCACGTCCACGTGGCCTGCTGTGTCCTGGTGTGGTTGGTGTAGCACCAGCTGCACTGCTGCTGCTACCGGCCCTGTGTGAGTGGGCATGAGAGGTGGCACGCACACGTCGACCTACACTAGGTGGTGTTGCTGGCCTATGGCCACGTGTCCTACGCCTCACCCCTACCAGGTGTTCCAGCACAGACAGCTCACGCTCGTGGATTGCCATGCCTCGGTCGAGGATTCCAACCATCTCACCTAATCGCCTATCCAGTACATTAGCAATCTGCTGTTGAGCATTCGCCAATGACTGGATGTTCTCATTTAGGGAACGGATTGCGGCCCTCTGCAGCCTCTGCCCTTCTTGGTTCTGCTGTTCAGCACGTGCCTGTGCCGCCATTACAGTCTGGAACATGCATCTGGTGATACCAGCTGCTGCACCCTGTACAGCAGGTGCATGTATGCCAGAGGTCCTCCTACGAGCAGCACCAGCCACATGCCTGTGTGGCACATCACCAGTCATTACACTGGCAACATGGTGTGTACCCGCACCTTTCTAGCCACCACACATCCCTGCTCAATGCCAACAGACGCTGACTGTCCTTCCTCTATGGGCAACGGTGATGTGGTATGTGCCAGCATCAGAACCATGTGCGGAGATGAAGGGGACATAGGTGGGATGGTAACCAATGGCACAGCTTCTGCCCCTGACAACCCTGCCTGTGCCTCATGCATATGGTCATCACCGCTAGTATCTGTGGGGACACTAGCGTCAGATGGACCGCAGGAGGGGAACGCACCTACACCACCTGTGAATACAAAGACATACTGTAAGATATATTACACACACGCAGACACACACACACACACACACGCAGACACACACACAGACACACACACACACACACACACACACACACACACACACACAGACACACACACGCAGACACACACACGCTGACACACACACGCAGACACACACACACATGCAGACACATCATGCATGTGATATTGCAGATGGCATGCAGCATTCCCACACCACAGCTCAGTGAATGCAGGCCAGACATTAATAGTGGTAGTATGCATACTGCCCTGGGGTGCACACTACATCAAGCAGGTGTCATTTCAGTAGGCATGCAGTACACACATTCATGGTAGTTTGCATGCATCACCGTGATACACCATGTGGCCACAGGCAGGTTAACAGTACACATGGCTGGCGTCACTTTGACATGTATTCCGCCAACATGTGCGATAACATGTGGACATGTGACAATGGTGTCCCATCACATGCACCGCATCATACTGGACGTCACAGTGCAGTGTTATGTGTACAGGCTACAGATAGAATGCATGTGTAACAAAGATGTCTGTGCAGGTGTGGTTGGTGTAAGCCGTGTACATAGCTATACAGTGGGGAGTACAGGCACTGTGCCACTGCATGGCAGCAGGACACAGGTATGTTTCTGTGCGATGCATAACATGGATGCATTGCATTGCCATGTCTGCAACACAGTCATGCTGTCCCACAGCACATATATGGTAGACATTGGTGGCACTTACGATGGCTGCAGACAGGCATTCCGGTTGTCTGGTGTACCACATCAAATGTACAGGTGGTCCACTACAGCTATGATCGCACTATGTGTGGACAATGTGCAATGGTGTCTATCCACTCCAGATGTACTCTGTGGCAACATGCTTGTAGGTATCACCCATGGCCATGTTTGACAGGGTCATGGATAATTGTGTGTGATGGGCATCGTGTACCCATCCCTGTGGTGGCCCATGTGACATACACCCATACAAGTCGGAGGTGTCACGATCCAGAGGGCTATGCAGACAGTGTGGATGTCCACTATGTCGGGCGTAGGTCATGTCATGGTGTGACAATATTGCAGACAGAACACCACGTGCGTGGGACATGTCATGTGCCATGTCACAACGTGTGCACACAATGCAGGTGCATATGTCACATTGGTAACACCTGTGTGCTGGCCAGATCACAGCTCACTATGTGGTACTGTGTGCATACCACAAATGGCATTCCAATGCATACTACATATGCAGCCATTGTAGAACACCTCCACCATTGTATACATAGCTGACTGCACATATCACACTGACGGGTTCTGTGGTTTCATGCCGGTGTATACTAACGGTTGTATCTACTGTACATGGGTGGCATGTGTGTCAGGTGGTGCAACCTGTATACTGTGACTGGAGTAGAACCCAGGTGTGCATGTCATACCTGGCCACATGGCGAATATCTATACACTGTAACATGCCTGTTACTAACAACAGTCTCACCTGCGACGGACCCATGGCTGTGCGACACACCAGAGGTACCTGTATAGGGGCGACACAACAGTATAAACATTATCCATGACTGTAGCCACAGTAAGCACTGTGCATGTCACATCATGTACCTATGTGGTAGCATGTGTTATGCACATGTCTGCAAACACAATGTAGCATACTGTAGTATGCGGCTTGTGTGGTCATATACCTGGCATGTGTTGGTACATTACGTGGTGTACTGTGACACCCACACCTACGGCAGTTATCATACACATATGCAAGACTGACTTACCAGGCAGCTCCAGGCTCATTGGTTGGGAGACACCCACCTCCACGATGGCAGCGAGTGTTTCTGCATGATGTTCCCTGGGTGTCCCCAGACTGGCCAGGAGCTCCTACGTGTGTGTGAGTGTGGGCTGGGTTGGTGGCCCACCACCTGTTCCACCTTGTTCTCTGGCGATTGCGGTGGCACGCTGTTTCGCGTGCTGTATTAGGTCCATGCAGTGTCGGCGTATCTGCTGGTAGGTGTGGTTGTTGCCACCCACATCATTCACCCTCCTGCGCATATCCTGCCACAGGTCATCCCGCTGCTGTGCTTGCTGTGGAACATGGCTGAATAGCAGGTCATAGCTGTCATGGAGCAACGGTATGATTACGTCATCCTTCTGGCGGCTGAAGGCTGGCAGCCGTGAACGAGGCATTATCTGTAAGACATAATGATGGTAACAGGTCACATTTACACTGATGTACTGGCATACCGCTGGACATACATTGCTATGACATGTATGACATCTGCACAGTAATCTCTGCGATGCATCATGGCACTGACACAGCTGACGTGTTGCTGTCACACCGTTAAGCAGTGGGTATCATATCATATCTGTGTGTCAACTCATCACACTGTCCACACACCATGTTGATGGTAACCTGCTGTGGACATGTGTACCTGCCTGCACCTGTGTTCATACCAGTTGGCACGTGTCCCAATGTGCACACAGTTCCACTGTTCACCTGGATGCTGTGTATATGTCACTAGGCATCACGGACACAGCCATTATGGATGTCAGCGGTGGCACTGCACACATACACGTAGACACCTGTACATGCATGTGTTGTGCCATGTACATCTACACAGCACTGTACAGGTGTTGGACAACCTGCCACGGCTCACCTGTATTGCACATGTGATACACATGGGACATTGTGTAATCATATGACATTATCAGGGATGGTCATACATAGCATGTGTGCGCGCATGTTGTACATGCCAACACACAGCACCTGTGACACCACAAGGTGCATCAGTGCCACATTACTGCTCTGGACGGTTGATAGTGCAAGTGCCATTTGGCCATCGCACCATGTATGACTGTGATAGCACGTGCAGCCTTGCTGGACAGGGCTGCATGGTATGACAGGGTATGTCACATACATGGCACAAGGATGTGTCCCACCTGGGGGGTACTGATGTTGGGAGGGTGGCTGTACATTCCATATGTCATTGCTATGTGTATATGGACATTACCCATGTCTATCATCATGGTGTGGACAATGGCCTTCTGCAAGGTAGGCAGCATGCTGCTTGGTGGGGGTGTGTATGGTGCATACTGGTATCGCACATCCATGCATACACATTACCCCTGACAGGTGCTATGTGCTGTGATATTGTTCAACACAGTGCTGTATGTGCCCACACAATGATATCCCGTGCACATGGATGGTAGCCTGGCCTGACATGGGTACCACATATGTCTACATCCAGTGCCTGCTGCCACCACCATGTCAGCAGGTGCACCACACAGCACCATCCCTCCCACAGGGACCGTGGTGTTGGGCACAGCATAGGCATCCATGTATGGGGACAGGGATGTTCACATAGCGGGGGCACTGATGGTATCATCCATCGGACCATTCACATATGACGCACACCTCACACACCCAGCCCATTCAGTATGTTGTTCGCAACACTGACACAGCTATACTGCTAGGTCAGGGACATTCACAGCCGTACATACACAGATGCATGAACATCTGTCTGTGGCATGGGCTACAATGATGGTGGGGTTCAACACATACCGTGTTTGACTGTGGCTGGCGCAGATGTTCTGGGCACGTGTCTACATGGTAAACCTGTTCTACAGTAGCCAGTGGTGGTGTGCTGTGTACATGTCAATGCTGCACATAGTGTTGGTGTCTGTCTGTCAATAGGCCAGTGGTGGAACACACAGGGGTATTAGTGATTGAATATGCATGCTGCCCTGTACAGCTGTACTGCTAACATCTGAGGTGCTAATGTGTCATGGACATGCACACCTTACCTGGACAGGTGGTAGTGGGTTGCCACCCATACCCATCTCCTCTTGTGGGTTGCTATGATCCAACACCCTCTTTGTATTGTATGTTCAGGCTATGCACCTGTGTGGGACATGTGGGCATGCAATGCACTACTGCGTACCTTTGCACCCATTGCACATGTCACACAGGTACACTGGCAGCCATACACTTCACAGCTTGATGACGGTACAACAGGTGTTGTACACATGTAACACATATCCTGTGGGACATGGTCATATGTACAGGCATGTCCAACAGTCACGTACCACTGCTACCCCTATATGATGGATATGCAGTACATGTGGCGGTACAGCGACTGTCACATGTAGTCGTGCAATGCCCCCCTACCTACATGGCGTGGTACTGCCTGTGGGGGATATGCGTCTGCATCCATGCTGTGCCCATAGCTGACAGTTGTACATCGATATGTGCAACATACCTCATTTGGTGTTCTCATGGGTGCATGTTCAACATGGCTCCGCATTGTTTGTGTCTGTCACACAGTCATTGTTGTACATGGTTTACATGCCAGCCATGGCTTACTGTATGTGATTCCATGTACTTCATTGGGATACCATCATTATACATTATAACAGCGTATTCCAGCCATCACATAGCCTTCCTAGATGACACTGTTAGCCAGCCAGTAGTAGGTGTTCCGCCATCTGCACATAAGTCACACAGTACGAGGGCGGCTGACACCCATTCTGGGGACAGGGTGCTGACGGCTGTGGATGGGTGTGATGCTGTCGACAACCATGACTGCACCTGATGGTCACATCTGGATGGGTAACATTCACAACACACACCTACCTTCACGGAGTAACACATCATCTACAACAATGGACATTCCTGCCAGAACAATGTGTGCAGTATGTTTGTATGACCACTGTAGGCACCACTGGTGGCCCCCGGCATGGCAGCCAACAGCACCAGTGTATATCCCGTGGGACCATGGGTTACACCATTCACAACACACCTGTCTCAGATGACCCTGTTGTGGATCACAGTGCAGTTCCACACATCATGTTACACTAGGCATCATGCACTGATATGTTGCGGACGTGTGAACAGCTGTGCAACTCAACATATGCACACATGACACATCACCTGGTACAACATATCTCTCATACAACGTGTTATTGTGACCGCCCTGTGATGGCATTACACAGGCTATGTGTACTGGGACATGTGATGGCTCACCGGTGTATTCACCCTCTGGGTGTGTGTCTAGCCAAGTGTACAGTAGGCAGTGGTCTGAACACAGGGACACTGTACATTGACCTACTGTGTCACTGCAACTGTTGCCTATGCTTATACTGTACTTATACAGGCATGTGGTATCTGACCGCTATGACAGTCCTGGTCGACCACACTGCTGTGGCACACATGACCTGCGGCCATCTGCCTGGGGTGTGGAGCACACATGTACATCTTCACATGCTATACTGCCTCTGTGGCATTGTCACATGACTGTCTCCAGCAGGGCTGTAACAGGCAGGCATGGCATGGGGTCATGTGGGACATTGCTTGCACCTTCCACTGTGCTGTACACAAGCAAGGCACACACACTAGTGCACCACTCACATTTATCTGCAGTGACTGGGACCTGCCTCCATGCTCTGCGCAGCATGCCTGCAAGTACAGATTGTACACGGATCGTACCTCCTAGGCACATACCTGGACTGCAACACACACAGGTGAGTGGATCCCACATCACACAGTGTTTTGCACACATCCTGGATAGTTGCCGAGCACAATGCATCATAGGTGCTCAATGTGCAGATACCCATGTTTGTGACCGCTACACACATTGTAACACGCAACAGAGTTTACATTGTACACCACAGGTTACATGCTGTCTGTGTTGTTATACTGTACATTGGGCCTCAGACAGCTGATACTGCCATGTGCTGACAGCAACCCACACTTCCCTAAAATGGACACCCATGTACCTACACATGCTTGAGGCATGCACTCCACCCAGCTGGATGACACATTACACAACACATACCATACCTACACAACCCTCAGCATGCACAATACCTCCATGTGTCTGGTGTGTTGCACCTGGGGTTATCCCCCCTTTGGTGGATGAACACATATGCTTCATGGCCCTGCTAGCCACACCCTGGACACACACCCATCGCAGCATACACGGAACATGTGTACTGCAGCCAGTACTACTGACGTCTGCTGACAGCAGTTGTTAATGGCATGACACCCTGGCAGATGGACAGTGTACATACATATGCTGACACATACCACAGTGCACTTCCGTAGCATGTACACAATGGTAGGGACCATGCTATTCCACACAGAGACATGGCGGTACTGACCTTTTCACAGACGCCACAGTGGTGGTCATGTTCCATGCACATCTGATGGATGGGCACATGTGCAGGCTGTTGCACAGTGGTGTATATTCACATGTGTGGGGTGCATCACTTGTCAGCCATGGTGGGTCCTCGAGGTCCATCACATGCTCCACGGCTAGCTACCTACACATGACTGCCACACATTGCAGTGTGGGGCCTCAGGCAGTGTGGTGGTATGTCTCTGTTGTTTGGCTACATCCACATTCAATGTCATATACAATAGTCACCCAGGCATTGCAGACCGAGATGATGTTGGCAATGTGCCAGGCCATGGTGTACTTACCAACAATACACACTCTCACTCACTACAGGGTTGCAATCCATACATGGACATCGTAGTGTCCCTGTGGACACATACATGGTACTGACATGCACACGTTATGTCCTGGGACACTGGCCCGATGTCTCCTTCCAATGTCCCTAGCTGTTATGTCCCGCCAACCTGTTTGGTATGTGTCTCCACACCAGCCCACTATATTCACTGCTAGCCTGTTGTCGGACATTGTGTACCTTGACCACCGCACAGCCGCATCTATCGCACTACCCATGGGTGGCACTGCATTGCACGTGTGGGTCTGCATTCATACACCCATGACTGGACCGTTTTGTATGGCACTGGGGCACATCCTCACGAACGTGCTTCACGCACACATTGATGTCCTCCATGCCTTTCCTGGCACCCTTGTTGGGCTTCTGTGTGCCACAGCACACCACATACACATGCTGGCCACCTGTCATACCATTGCATGGGTGGTTGGGGTGGTACAGAGGGCAACACATCAGATGTTGTCCTCACATTGCCCTTCAGCACCATTCCACGTTCTGGTATTGGCAACGTACACATCCACCTGCACATCATACCCTGTGTCTCAGGATGTTAGGCTATAGGACTCCTGGACAGGACACACAGTGGTGCAAGCATATCATAGTACCTACTACATGTCAGGTACATATGGCATTACACAGTCCTCAGTCATGGGGCCCCTCATGTTCACTATTTGCTTATATACACAACATGCTGTCACAGAGTACTGTCCATGCCTAGATATCCCACATCTACATACCTGGCACCATTATAGCTCCACCAGCTCATACCGATAACGACCATATGGGTGTCAGTGTGGCAGATACATCATGTGGGTGTCATGGCATCAGGATGCATGACACATGGTGCATGCACATCACCTTTGCATAGCAACATTCACCCACTGACTATCACATGGATACTGGCCCTGTACATGCATATCACATTGTACATGGTTGCTGTACACCCAAATGCCCCACACAGTCCTGTGGTTACCGTATTCCGCTGTGGCATGGATACACTTCTGCAGGGCCACACCTATCTGTACTG
Source organism: Protopterus annectens (assembly GCF_019279795.1). Classification (NCBI taxonomy): domain Eukaryota; kingdom Metazoa; phylum Chordata; order Ceratodontiformes; family Protopteridae; genus Protopterus; species Protopterus annectens. The sequence goes on from NC_056737.1 coordinate 87,420,648, forward strand.
TGTGTGATGCTGGTACATAGGTAGCCATTGTACCTGTGGCATACACACATCTACACATGGTCAAGGGTACAATACCACATTTATGGTGTACCTTCCACAACGGCTACGACTTTACATGGCACAGCATTGTCATGCCACGATGTGTACCAGGCAAGGACAGTTTACATATGCGGCTGACAGACGGAAAACACATCTGTACACATCTGCATACCACATACACAGGGTGTCTTCTGCTCTGACACAGACCATGTCCTCCACATTACTGATGCATATACTCCTCATACATGACAATTGCAGTGGCAGTGTGAACGGACTGCTCAGGGATATGTGCACACATGCCACACTGCATGGGCTGGGCTTCTGTGTTACTTCCGCAGACACAACACACACCATGCTGTGGAACATAGGTCCTGTGCACATCCCACAGGGACACACAATGGCACTGTTCATGTGATAGCTCCCTTGCTGTTTGAGTGACACGTAGTCATGGTACCACCACAGCAGCAGTACTGTGTAAACATGCAGTTGACACCCGCCTCTGCTGTTCACAGGACACTACCATGGGAATGTGACACTACTGTGTACACTGCACATGTGTTTACACATGGACCTGCCAGACTTCATTGTTGCCCACAATGCACCTACTACAGATCGTTTGGGCATGGTTACTTGGTGTTCCTTCCATTTTGGATAGCTATGATGCTACTACTCTGTCCCATACCTACAGGCCATATGTATCCTGTTATTGTACATACCAATAGGCAATACCTCCATTATGCATGATATGCTGTGATACTGTGTATAATGTCTGTCATATCCACCATGACAGCTTTACATTACACATAGTTTACATAGTATCCCCTACTGCAAGGCATACGTGCACGTCAGGCGCACATTACGTATGACATCGACGGTATATGCCCATACACATGTGTGCTGTGACAGTATACATACATGTCCTATCCCCTGCTATGGCACTTCCTTGTTGGACATCCACTGCCAGCATCGGCGTGTGGTCTGGCATTGTTCTCTCTTATGCCCCCCTGTGGCAGCCCTTGTGGTGTCTCGGCTGTGTACATGATGTCCCACTGCTGTGCACACGGTGTCCACAGTCGTTGGTATGCTCAGCAGGATAGCACTACATAACCACCTTTCACCACTCTCTGCATTATGGACATGTATCATTACTTACAAACACCATTCCCATACAGTACAGCTTCATCATACACATCATGCGTTACACACCCGTACATATCGTGTGTTCTACATACCTTGCCGGTGTTTCGTTCCGTTTTTCGTTCCATGTATCGGTATTCCTATTTATTACTCTTTCGGTTGTACACTGCTGGTTCGGTATGAGCATACGGTTTGAATATCCTGTGAGTCATCCTTATATCCGTCGATACCTGCAACATGTGGGTTCATCCCACCAATTGCTGTTCCTCAGTGTGTAATTGTGCGCATATCACCTGTGCATCTACTCCATTCGGACATTACGCGTCGTAACTGGGCTATGGTTGGATTCCTCACCTTGGCGTTGGCTATTTGCCCTACCTTTGTGGAGATGGTCTGTATTGTGTTATGTTATGTGTAACTGCAGCCGCTATGTGTGGCGAGAGGTACATTTCGCAGTGGTGTTAGCCGTGGATTGTGTGCGTTGGGTATGGTATTAGGTTCGACATGTGGGTGTCCCTGTCCTGACGGCATCTGTTGATGGCGTTTTGCATTTGGATGTGTAACATAGCTGCTGTATTCCTTTAAACAATGCATGCAAGTATGCATCCGCTGTTGATTGTGTTTCCCACGCGAGATGTTGTGGTTATGTAGATGTCATTGACTGCCTGTATGTTTGTGCTGCTATTACGGCTTGTATCCCTTTAATATGTACGATGGGGGATATCGAGGTTTGTAGGTGATGGATACGGGTTGTGGGCCTTGCATCTCTACATACACGGTATGGTTGTCTGTGTGTTCCATCCCTGCCTGGGGAGTTGACAGTTAATTGTCTGTTGGTCTGGGAGTGTAGATTGTGTTGTTGTCATGTGGTGTTGGTATCGCCTGCGTGTGTGCTTCATGCATGTATTCCTCCGTCACATCTGTGGTATATCAGCGGTTGTTTGTACGTGATGACTATCCCTTGTCATTCTGTCCCAGATATTTACAGTCATTGTGGTCCTGTTCTTGGGATGGCCTGTTTGCCAGTGGTTGCCACCTATTCAGGTGGGGATTGCTTGTTTGACACTTCTAGAACACACAGTGGTATTTACGGGCCGATACGTGGCCATGGTCAGTACCGAGGTAGCAGATACGTATTTCCGCGGTACATACCTATTGCTGTGTGACTTTGCCGACGTATCGTTTTGCAGTTAGCATATCGGTGACATACATACGGTCATGATTAGTACATACGTCCTTTCCATTTCCTATGGGGTATATTCCTGTGCTACATTCTGGGACATTGTCACTTTGCATCGTTATACGTCACCACACGCCTAGCCAGGGTGGGGCTCTCACTACTACTTTGGGACTACTGGTGGACATATGCCTGTAGCTAATGTACTGTATGCCTACACATATTATTCCACTCTGCCTCTAACATGGCACCAACATACACATATTACAGTGACACACACATTACACTCGCAGCGACACACGGCACCCTCACCGCACACATACACATACCACGGCACTCACGGGACGGTTGCACACAGTACCTGCGTGGGCGCATCACCGGCGGTGTCTACCTCCCCCCTCATATCATCATAGTATTACCCGCGCATGTACTGTTACTGTACTGTGGCCTGGCGATCATTCCGACTCGCGGTTATGCATTTCGGTATGTTGCCCTTTCCATGGTTGGCGGTATCCTCTTCTGTTAAACCTCCCGGATGCTCAGGTTGTCGTTTCACTATGTATACTATGTACAGATATCGCCTGTTACATCTCTGTCACCTTACATCCCTCTGATTCCCTGTCTTACCTGTAGTACTTATATGTATATGTGTACATATATTTCTATATATGTAATTATATCTATCTACATATATGTATATGCACATATATACATGTTTATATGTATACACCTTGCTGCGAACGTGGCAGCATACAGCAACGCCGTCTGCTGTAGGACCCGCGTACGGTTCAGGTGTTGGCGTTCCATGCTCCACTGGCTGTTGGGTGTACAGTGTTTGGGGGCTGCCTATGTTGGAGTCACACATGGGGCCACCCATATGGTACACTTTATGGGTGGTCATGTTTGTGTGCCATCCATTTCACTGTGTGTGCAGGTAGGGAGGTGTCAGTCCATGGGGCCTACGCTGTCAGAGTATGTGCTATACGTTCCCTCTTTGCCAGGGCATAGGCATATTGGGTACGCCTCCGTCTGCCTACTGGGGCTGACACAGTGTGTTCATGGTCCTGAACCCTCTGTGCCTGGACTGGCCTTGGCAGTTGTGGTGGGCTTTGTGGCCCTTCACCATTATGTCCCTGCAGCAGCTGCTTCCGCAGGATCATATTATGTAGCATGGCACATACTATGAATATGTGGGCACATGTGCCTGGAGAGTACTGCAGGGCTCCACCGGATGTATCCAAGCACCGGAACCATGATTTCAGCATCCCAAACACACGCTCTATGATTATTCTGGTTTGTGCGTGTGCCTCATTATGGCGTTCTTGCATGTGTGTGTGTGCATTTCTGATGGGAGTCATCATCCATGGCTCCAGTGCATAGCCAGCATCCCCAGGTGGCCTTGTGGGATGTCCCCCCTGGCGAATACCTGGTACAGCTGTGAGGCATGCCAGATATGGGAGTCGTGGTAACTTCCAGGGCTGCCAGCACACACATCCATGATAATGCCCTGCACATTGCACACGACCTGGCAATTGATGGAGGGGAATCCCTTGTGGTTTATGTAGCGTCTACCCTGCTCCCCAGGTGGTGACTTGATTTGTATGTGCGTACAGTCTATCGCACCCAGTACCTCCGGGTATTGTGCCACACGGTGGAAGTGGCGCATATTGCTAGCCAACTCCTCCTGAGATCTGGGGAAGTATATCTGCTCATTGGCATGTGGTAACATGGCATCCAGAAACTGGTGTAGTACCCTGGATGCTGATGCCTGTGAGATACCCATTATATCCTCAGTTGGCCTTTGAAAGGTACCTGTGGCCAGTATTCGCAAGCTTACACATACCTTTGTGTCCACTGGGATGGGCTCCCCTCTGTTGTTTCTTGTTCTCAGGCGTGGCTGGCACAGCTCCACTATTTGCTGTAACGTGTCCCTATCCACCCTGTAATGCTCTACTATCTCCAGGTCTTGTAGCCCCTGGTAGGTTACCCTTGGTCTGAACACTCTCCTTCTCCTCTGAGGCCTACGGTAGTTGTCAGCACCCTCCTCCACAACACCGTCTGTCTCTGACACATGCTGATGGATCACGGCTATGGCAGCACCCAACATGTACATTTTAAAAGTTCCCCGTGTGTTTACACCTATGGTGCGGCGTTTGGGAATACACGGCTGTGTGTTGTGTGCATTCACACTTTATACTGTTGTGCTGTACACCCGGTGATGTCATAGGGTGTGTCTGTGCGGCCGTATCTGGAGATTATCTTCCGTGTTTTACCGTTGGCACTGCAACGCTGTTGCCTTTGGTGTTGCATTACTCTTGCCTGCAATGGATTACCTTTCGACCTTCCCTTACTGTTTCTGCACGTTGCACCTACTATTTCCTGGCATGCATCCTGCAGAGCCCTGTCATGTGTAGTTTCTGGGACATGGCATATCGTGCGTTTTGTGTGCCGCCGCCATTATGCTGCCTGTCTGCTTGGCTCTGCTGTCAGGTCTTCACTCTTTGCAATCTGCTACCTCCCCTACTTTCTTTGCATTCATATGCCTCCCCTATCCCGGTTTGCAGGTTTCTGCATGCAGAGTTGTCAGCTGCCGCCGATTGGCCTTCGTGGGTTGATTAGTGTTGATTGCTCATTACTACTCCAATTACACTGCTTCCACATTTCCTCATATTCTCAACATCACCTTCCTGTTTCTGATGTTATTTGCGGGGTGAGAGTCACATGACTGGGTTAAGGGAACGTAGTCATCCTCGTGCACATGCACCTCTGCGCGCATTGTGTGCTCTCAGCTGAAATATTTCCCCACACGCCGGTCCTGCAGCTGTGATGTGCACTGTACAGCCCAGGTTTGCTGAGCTCCAATGTGCTTCCTCCTACAGTGGCACACCCCTCTGCAGGTGACATGTATTCCCTCTGAGCCACTCCTCGGTGTATTGCCACTGCGCCGTTTGGTACAGCCTTACGCCGGTGGGGGGTTTGCGATTCAGTATTATCTGCCTCATTTGCATGGCATTGACTACTAATTCATAGTTACCATGCCGAACACTGCCGCGAGTCCTTGGTAACCCTTGCACCGTGGTTGTGGCTTTCCATGCATACCATGGTGTATTGTGGCTGTGAAGCTGATGTGTATTACACTGCTGTTTTATAACATTGTCATATTATTTCATTGTTTTGCACCTTCCGCAGACATGTCCTGGGGTTCTGCTGTGAGTTTCTGTGGACATACCATTTATGTTATTATTTACATGTTGTGCATGTTTTCTTTTGACATTCTCTGTGTCTTTCGCCATTGGCATATGGCAACAGTGTGATACCTGCCGCTGACAGCCTTCCGTTACTCATATGTTATGTTTGGGAAAATGTAAACCGTTTTTTTTGGTTTACATTGCCGTGGCCTTATGCTACGCCTGCGCCACTTCGTGGATCGCTATATGCCTTCATTTGCATGGTGCAACACCACACATGGGGTGTTTAGCATACCTACGCTGGAGGCGGCGCAGATCCGGCGCACGCCGGTAGTGCACGTGGGATTGGATCATACCTGAATCGCTCGGCGGCCATATTTGGCGTTGTAACGCCTACGCTATGCGTGCGCCTAGCGCAAGGTTCATGAATCCCGGGGAAAGACAGATATATCAAGATCAATGAGAGAAATAGACTGCAGAAGGTTAATAAACCCCCAAAAGTCAAAAGCTTGATAAAACAAATGAACACAGTAATTAGGACTGTCCATAGAGATCCATGCAATATAACAGAAGTAAACAGAATATATTACTATGCTGCTAAATTCATAACTGATAAAATTCTACCACAGGAACATAGGGTAGCGAGGGAAAAGGGGGGGGCGAAAGCAAATACCATCATGGAAATATCGAATAGAGAAAACTATAAAGCAGCTAAGACAAGAAATGTCTTTGTTAGAAGATTATAGAAGAGGAAATAGATCAACAAAAATATTAAGAAAGATAGATGTGATAAAAGCAGTGCACAGTATTAGAACAGATCAGGATCTATTATGCACTATTGGAGATAAACTAAAAATTTCAAAACAGGCTGAAAGACTCAGAAGATATGAAGATAAATATAAGGGAAAAGCACAAAATAAGCAATTTACTGATGACCCAAAAAAGTTTTATAGAGAATTGGGAAATAAGGTAAAAGGAATTGATAGACCGTCGAAAAAAGAGGAAGTAGACACATTTTGGAGAAGTATCTATGAAGATCCTGTGGAACATAAAAATGCTAAATGGATAGAAGAAGTAAAAGAAAGAATAAGAAGTTTAAAGGTAAAGGATATGAAATGGGATGAAATAACAGCCAGAGAGATTGAAACAAAATTGAGAAAAGCCTCTAATTGGAAAACCCCAGGCCCAGTTGCAGTATCTAACTTTTGGCTTAAAGTATTAACTTCTTTACACGAGGATCTAGCCATGAGTAAGAATATTTATATGCACACCCTGAACAGACACCACACTGGTTAACAACAGGAAAAACAATGCTCTTACCTAAGAGTGAACCTGCAAGCTACCCTAAAAATTATAGACCAATAACTTGTCTTCCGACGATGTATAAACTATACACAGGGAATGACACCAACAGAGTTTATAGTCATTTAGAAGAAAACTCAGTTATGGCTGTAGAACAAAATGGCAATAAAAGAAAGTCATATGGAACAAAGGATAATTTGTTGTTAAATAAAGTTATAGTGGAGAACTGTAAGAAATGGAAGAATCTAAGTATGGCATGGATTGACTATAAAAAAGCGTTTGATAGTATCCCACATTCATAGATAAAAGTGTGCTTAAAAATGTGTAAGGTACATCCTACACTGATTGATTACATTACAGTAACCATGAAACAGTGGCAAACCACTTTGCAATTAAGCCATGATAAAGGACAACTTATTATCTCAGGGAGAAAAATCCAAAGGGGGATATTCCAGGGTGACTCCCTGTCACCGTTGCTATTTTGACTTGCCATTAATTCATTAAGCTGTTTACTTAACAGCTTAGGTCATGGCTATAATTTGGCTTCTAGAAAACAACACAGTCTAATGACTTCTCATCTTCTCTTTGTCGATGATTTAAAATTGTATAGCTCATCAGATGAGGAACTGAAAGCACAGCTGCAGGTTGTCAAAACCTTTACAGATGATATTGGAATGTCATTTGGTCTTGATAAATGTGCAAAAGCAACCTTTTAAAAGGGAAAATTGCATCACCAGGAAAACATCAGTTTGAGACAAGAATGTGATATAAAAGAACTTGAGCAAGACGGGGTGTATAAATACTTGGAATTGATGAAGGATCAGCAATAAAACATGAACAAATGTGAATAAAGCTTAGTAAGGAGTACTTTAAAAGACTTAAATTAATCCTGAAAACAGCATTAACATCTAGGAATAAGATCCAAGTTATAAATCAATTTGCTCTTCCTGTCCTAACTTATAGTTTTGGAGTGATTGACTGGCCCCAAAAAATGTTGGATAGATTGGATATTAATACAAGAAGGATGCTTCATGCTCACCAAATGATTTATAAAAATCAGTGTATACCAAGATTATATATTCCCCGTTCTGAAGGAGGGATGGGCCTCCTTGAAATTGATTTCATGTACAGATCTGCAATTGTGGGTCTCCACACATATCTACTGATCTCACAAGATCCAAATGTGGTGAAAGTTTTGAAACATGAGGAGAATAAATCTAAGATGACATCTATGCTTAATTTGGCAAAAGCATATCAATGTCAAGCAGTAATGGAAATCAAACTAGAAGTGGATAAAAACCAGGCAGCAACTGAATGTGCTAAAAAACAAAAGAAAGAATATAAGTTGAAGGGCCAGATGAGAAGGCAAGAAATGTGAAAAAAACATAAATACATTTGCAAGTATAGAAAACTTCTGGAAGAGCCTCATGTTGATCAAGAACAAAGACAGGAATGGTTAAGGAGAGGTGAATTTACATCAAGAAATGAAAGGTTAATATTGGCAGCCCAAGATAGTGGGCTATGTACATGCTGGTTTACTAAGTCCATTGAACATGTGGGAGAAACAGACATATGTAGGTTTTGTGGAACTGAATTGGAAACAGTCACACACCTTATTGCTGGTTGTGACTCTCTAATGGCAGAGGGACTGTATACTGAAAGACATAATAATGTGGCAAGATTGTTACACTGGAGATTGTGCAAACATTATGGTATCGAAGTGGCTGAAAAACATTGGAAACATGAGCCACAGAGAATCTTAGAAAATTATGAAGTTTACATCACATGGGATCATGCAATATCAACAGCCCAAAAGATAGATGCTAGAAAACCGGATATAGAGGTCCAAGAAAAGAAGACAAAAGTAGCATTGATCATTGAAATTGCCACACCTAGTGACTACAGTGTCTTGCGTACAGAGAGACACAAAGTCATAAAATACCTCGATCTGCAGGCAGAAATGAGAGCCATGTGGAAAAAAGATACCCAGACAGTTCCAATAGTAGTAGGAGCAACTGGTCTTATAAAAAATAATTTACAATCGTATTTAGATATATTACCAGTTCATGTAACACCATACAAGTTGCAGAAGGAGCCATTACTGGGCATATTGCGGTTGCTGCGAAGAGCACTTTTGGCTAACATCAAAGAGTGAAACAATACTAATTTCATGAACTTTAATCATCCTTTGACTTAGGAATGGGATCCATTCCCATCATGGTATTAGAAGCCTAAAAGACTTGGAGAAATTAAAAAAAAGAGAAGCAGTCCTCACCTTGGATGACATAGACATTTGTGCAGTCAAGGAGACCTGGCTCAAGGCTGTGGAGAGCAGCCCAGCCATATTTGGTTACACCTCCTCCACATGTTCAGACTACAAACTGAAGGTGTGAAAATTAAAGGAGGCAATGTATCAATATTCATTAAAGATGAATACACCTCCAGATTGGTCAGACAGCATGATTCCCTGGAGATACCTTGGATGTAGTTAACTGTTGATAGGACACCTATTCAAGTCATTGCCAGCTATAGGACCACCTCCATGACTCAGGACATCCACTTTGTCTGTTTAGATCTACTTGAATCTATCAAGATATATCCAAACACTATGGTTTTGGACGACTTTAACTATCCTTCCATAGACTGGGTAAATTACTCATGTTCACACTCAAGTACCTAAAGGTTCCTCAACTTCATTAACTCTAATGCCCTGGATCAGCTGGTAGACAGCCCCACAAGGGGTGCCAACATCCTGTATCTGGTGCTTGCCAAAATGGGGGACCAATGTAGCACCCCCACTGTGAGGTTTTTACTGGTGAGAGCTGACCACAAATCAGTCTCATTCAAAGTAACTATCACATCACACCTGACCCCCCCCCCCCCCAGCAGCAACTATACTAAAAAAATTCTCTAAAGCAGATTATAACCTCTTATGGGATGGTATAAATATCGTCACTGCACCTCCCCCTCAGATGGAACTGGCAACTAGGCCGAGTTCTACACAAATGCCTTATACAAACATCTGTATAACTGCATTGACTTGGCCATACTTGATAGCACCAAAACAAGCTCTTCAAGGAAGAGCAAACCTGCCTGGCGAACAACTGCCATTAACAGGCTTTACAATAAATGGAAGAAATTGCTGTCTAAGAGTAAGAGGGAGTGAGCCCTAAACTGAAAACACTCCCACTTCAGCTTAAACAACAAATAAGACTTCTTGTGAAGTCATTCAATGCTAACAATGAATCCAAATTAGCTTCCTCAACTAAGGACAACCATAAGGCATTCTTTGTTAAATCTGTAACCTAAAAGAAAATGACCAGATATGTGCTGAACTGGTAGTTAATGATACCACATATACTGAGCCTGTGGACATTGCTAACCTGTTAGCTGACAGGTTCTGTGAAAACTTCACTCCCCTGTCCCCACCACATGTACCTCATGACATCATTACTACCTGTCCTCTACCTTGTATCTCTAAATAGCAGGTCATGAATGCCCTCTCTAAGGTCAAAAACAAAGCATCTATGGGACCGGATAACATTTCAGGCTGCATCCTACATGGGCTCAAACATGAATTATCAACACCATTAGGTACTCCTTTCACTCATAGTCTAGGCACCGGCTTCATCCCAGCTGAAAGGAAAAAGGCCACTATTATCACTTTACACAAATATGGCGCTTCCACTGATCCTGAAAACTATAGACCTAATAGTCTGACTAGCCTTATCTGCAAGTCCATGTAGGGCATCATCATGGACCTTATCAACAAAGATATAGGTAATCTCCAAACACTTGACCCTACTCAATTTGGATTTGTCAAAGGGAGATCATGCCTGTTAAACCTGGTGGACTTCTTCGAGACAGTCACCAAGGCCCTTGACGAGGGAAAATCTGTGCATCCAGCCTACCTAGAATTAGCCAAGGCTTTTGACACTATTGTCCTCTCAGGCATCATTGACAAACTCACCCAGCTAGGTATCAACCCTTATATCATTAGATGGGTAGCAAACTGGCTCACTGATAGAACCTGTATAGTCAAAATAGGGGGAATCCTCCTGCAACAGCAGACCTATAACCAGTGGTGTTTCACATGGATCAGTCCTGGGACCTCTACTGTTTGGAATCTATTTCTCTAAAGTACAAGCTAAAACTAAAGATCTGTGGCTAACAAAGTTTGATGATGACTGCAAACTGGGAGCTGTCATAGAATCTCCAAATGATGTCAACATCCTACAAGAGGATCTTACACAAATGATTGGTGCCAAAGTCATGGTCTTAAACTCAGTTCAAAAACATGTGGTGTCATCCCTTTCTTTAAGAGCAATGTTCCTGCTAACTACCACATCAATAACAACACCCTAAGTATGCACTCAGTAGTGAGAAACCTGGGCACACAGGTTGACAGCAACCTTACCTTTGATCAACATGTCTCCACAGTGGTAAGGACATTCTATATTGCTCATCTCATAAGTAAGGGCATTGCCTCCAGAAAAAAGGAGTTATAACCTTCCTGGACTATTCCCTCATCAGGCCAGTAATTGAGTACAATGCCCCTTTTGGTATGTATCTTTTCAAGTATCAGCATACCTCTGAACTGTACCAATTACTCTGTTTTTACCAAGTTTTGGGGACCAAATAATGGGGTGCACCCCTTCATTTCCGATTTTTTTAAAACTTCTTTCTTTCATGCTTTTTGAGCTGATGTCATCACGTGCATGATGACAAAAGCTCCGTCAGCCTGTCGGAATTGAGCTCAAGGGCTCATTTCTGGCTGGCTCTTTGAAGGATCTGCAAGGGGGTTAGCTGTTTCTGCTTGCTGAGACATTTTCCAGTGGTGGAGTTATCTGCTGCTGCATGGATTATTTCGATGGTGGAGGGAGTGCTTAAGGTATTTTTTAGTTTGGGAAACAGAGCTTGTATGTTTTGCTTAAGTTGCTTAAGCTTATTATTAAGGTATTTAGTTCTGCGACCGGTGTAGCTGTTTTTGATGGTGGAGTTATCTGCCTGCAGAGCTTAAGGTATTTTGCTGCATGGAGTGGGAAATGGAGCTTTTATGTTTGCTTTATTCCCTTCCCAGTGACCTCCTGCTTGAGAAACGAGGAAACAACAATGGCTGACCTCCCGCTTGGTATGTGTATGTGTGTGTGTAAATGCTCCCAGTGAATACACCTGGTGGCTAGAGGTACTTAGGCTCAAACCCTGTACCTTGGGTACAGGTAAAAAGAGGCTAAAGTCCCTAGCTACCACCACTTGTGAATTTATGCCTCATGTTTTTGTTCTATTCCTCATTAAATCTGTGGCAAATCACTGAAGGACTTGAATTCACTAAATAATGACAGGCATTTGAATTTCAGACTTCCCATTCTTCAGAAAATAAATGGTAACACAAACCTTTTATTCTAGCAATTGTCTAAGTTTATAAGATCAGTATTTGAAATTTGTCCCTATTTTAGGGCTGTATTCCCCAATTATTGGCTTTGTCCAGGTTTTCTGTGCTAAGATGTCGGGAGCTATGGTGAGAAGTGAGAACTGAATTCTGTATTCCCCCATTATTGGCTTTCTC